>NW_025401172.1:0-125240 GCF_011075055.1 Mangifera indica | reverse complement strand
AAACGAAAGGATTACGGAGCGAGATTAACACGTTACCCACCAAGCACCCCAACTGCAGAATCACAATTAACCAATCACACTTCTTCTTCTCTGATAATGACTTTCTCTTACTTTCTTCCATAGCGATCTCTTCTCATTTCTCACATTTATATTTAACGCAAAGATTTCAGCTTCTCACCCAGCCTCCATCTGTCTCCTCCTCTCACCTCATATCGTTGTTTGAGGCTCTGATTTGTCAACATGAAATGATGCCTTTCATTTATTGCGAAAATCAAATCAGCTGTTGTAAGTGAAACTGAAAATGGAAGTAGCCTCGTGCGGGTTTTGCGGCAGCAGAAGCATACCGACAACTACGACGGCTACATTTTCTTTCAATGTCAGGCCTTCAAACGCTGTAAATTCTCCGTTGCATTTATCTTTTTCTTCTTCTTTTCGATCTGTATGTTTATTAATTGGACGCCAACAACAAGAACGGCGTCGTTTCGTTTGCAGCAACGACACTACTAGTGGTACCAAGAAAAGGCCTAAAGCTAAACCTCGCAACAGAAGCAATTTCATAACGCAATCGAAAATCCCCAAGACTAAAACTAGTAATGTCAGTTCAAATGTTATAGTTGAAAAATCGATTCAAGAGACGCCTAAGAGGAGTAAGCCAGTGAATGTTGGAAGTTTACATCAAAATGGGGATCCATTAGGGAGGAAAGATCTTGGCAAGAGCGTTGTTAAATGGTTAAGTCAAGGAATGAGAGCAATGGCTTCAGATTTTGCTTCTACAGAGGTTCTGGGAGAGGGAGAGTTTTATGAGCTGAGACAGAAAATGGATCCTGGTCTTACTTTTGTAATACAGGCTCAACCTTATTTAAATGCTACGCCAATGCCTCTTGGTCTTGAAGCCCTTTGTTTAAAGGCTAGCACTCATTATCCAACTCTCTTTGATCACTTCCAGAGAGAACTCAGGGATGTTTTACAACAACTCCAAAACAAATCTATGGTTCAACAATGGCAGCAAACTCAATCATGGAAATTCCTTAAGGAACTTGCTAATTCAGGTACCTTTTTATCGTTACTTTCTTGTTAAATTCAAGCATTAGTTTTGTATTTTGTTGATTGAGAATAAAATTGGGTTTACCAATGAATCATGAAATTAGTATGGCGCATTTTCAGCTCAGCATAGAGCTATGGTTCGCAAAGTTACACAACCAAAGCCAGTGCAAGGTGTTTTAGGAATGGATTTGGAGAGGGTCAAGACTATACAAGACAGGATCGGTGAGTTTTCAAATCGGATGTCAGAATTGCTTCGCATAGAGAGAGATGCGGAATTGGAGTTCACTCAAGAGGAGCTGAATGCTGTTCCTACTCCTGATGAGAATTCTGACTCATCGAAGCCAATTGAATTTTTGGTTAGCCATGGGCAAGCTCAACAAGAACTATGTGACACCATTTGTAATTTGTATGCAGTTAGCACATCTACAGGTCCCTTAACAATTTTTCTTTATCAAGAATAGTTTTTCCTTCAGTGTGATGTTGATTAGATTTTTTTTGTTAGTGATAACATCTGCACTTGTTAAATGCTATTTAGCATGCTTAATGACCAATTCTAGCTAATCATCATGTGTGGCTTTGTTTTTGTACACAGGCTTAGGAGGAATGCATTTGGTGTTGTTTAGGGTTGAAGGTAATCATCGATTGCCACCTACCACCCTTTCTCCTGGAGACATGGTATGTGTAAGGATTTGTGATAGCAGGGGTGCCGGTGCCACTTCTTGCATGCAGGGCTTTGTTCACAATCTTGGGGAAGATGGCAGTAGCATAAGTGTGGCACTGGAATCTCGTCATGGTGATCCCACCTTCTCTAAGCTTTTTGGCAAGAGTGTGCGTATTGATCGTATCCAAGGATTGGCTGATACACTCACTTATGAGGTACCTAATGAATGGAGTCCATATGGTTACTTTTGGATTTTGTATTGCATTGGGATAAAGATTGTAGATTATAACCCAAAGGCTTCTTATGTTGCTTTGAGATGCAACTTAAATGGTACAAGGCTGCTCCTGTAGTGACTATTACATATTCCAATATTTGTATTCATAGTCTTTATCATGGTAATGAGAGATTCTATGCCATTACTGCTGTAATTACCTATACTTGAAAAGGGGACATGACAAAAGTGGCCTAATATAGACAATCTTTTCCTAAATCGTGTTAAATCCTACTGCTGAGGTCCTCGTCTACTTTCTTGATACTCACTTTCTGACCTGCTCTTATTATCATGTTTTCATGCCATGGTCTCTTCTAACCTCCTGAATTATAGCCATCCTTTAAAGCATAAGTTCTTACTTCACTCTTGCTATATTAGCTGGATTTTCTGCAAGGTCTTTGCTAGTTTCTTGTTTTTTTTATTTATTAATTTATCTTAGTGGAAGGTTTATTAGCTTTATCCCTTGGTTGATTTTGATACCTGACAAATTTTTCTTCCCTGTTGTTCTAAATTCACCTTACTAATTAATTACATTCCTTTTTTTTTCTAATGAAAGGGTAAGTGTTCTGTATAATTGAGGAATCTAGATGTTTTTTGTCAGTAAATTAACTGTTTCTATCTGCATCTTCAAAGTGTTTCTACATCTCTAAGGTAAGAATCAATGTGAATGATGATTTTAGAAGTGAAAGAAAGAAAGAAAGTCAAAAGCTATGATCTTAACAAAGTTATTGCATGAGAAGTTTCACAAACTCTATTTTTTGGTCATGAATAGATGAGTATAATTTTCCTAAATTTTTTTCAAAACAGAACACATTTTGTGAACTTTCAAAATTTTATTGACTATTTAGTTCTCTGCCATATTACAGTATTTTCCCTTTAAACCAATTATGGTAATGAAAGACAAGATTGTGTGGAATTTGTTTGGGTTTTATACCGTATGGACATCAAAATATATAGAAAGCTTATATTTTTTTCTGCCTTTGTGTTCTATCAACTTAATCTGATTTGTTGGGTTGTGTGAATACTTAGATTGTGTATTGTGTATATATTATTAGAAATAGACACTTTTGTTCTGCCAATTAGTTGACCTTTATAGTTAAAGTTCTGGTAATAGTAAATTATGCATACTGGAAGATCATAAACTGTATAACCTTGCTTCTGTCAGAAAATTTTTAAAAATATAATTTAATATTTTTTATTAGAATATACTGTAACAGTTACCTTGAGACTTCATTATATAAATTGGAAAACGATTTACCACAAAGCCCAGTGAATTCAAACATTCAGCTGAGGTAGTTACTCTTAAATTAATCCTTGGTAGTTTGTTGTATCAAATTTCCGCTTTTCTGGTGTATAAGGTTGCAGGTGTTGGAATGTTGTACCATTTTGCCACTATTATTAGGCACAAACCTGTTTTAGATTTGGTTTAATGCCTCCTCTTCTTTTTGTGATGGTGTCTTTGTCTGCTTGCAGCGCAATTGTGAAGCATTGATGCTGCTTCAGAAGAATGGTTTGCATAAGAAAAGTCCTTCAATTTCTGTGGTGGCTACACTATTTGGAGACAGGGAAGATGTTTCATGGCTGGAAGAGAATGATATAGCTGACTGGGCAGAAGTAAAATTGAATGGACAGTTGGAGAATGGAATTTTTGATGTTTCCCAAAAAAGGGCGGTTGCCTTAGGCTTAAATAAGAAGCGGCCGTTGCTGATTGTCCAAGGCCCTCCTGGTACTGGAAAGACTGGTTTGCTAAAGGAACTTATCATACTTGCTGTTCAACAAGGTGAAAGGGTCCTAGTGACAGCACCTACAAATGCAGCTGTTGACAATATGGTTGAAAAACTTTCTGATATTGGGTTAGATATTGTACGGGTTGGAAATCCAGCACGCATATCACCAGCTGTAGCATCAAAGTCTTTGGGTGAAATTGTCAATTCAAAGCTTGCTAGTTTTCTGATGGAGTTTGAAAGGAAGAAGTCAGATCTTAGAAAAGATTTGAGACATTGTTTAAAGGATGATTCATTAGCTGCTGGCATTCGCCAGCTCCTGAAACAGCTTGGGAAGACACTAAAGAAAAAGGAGAAGGAAACAATAAAGGAAGTAATATCAAGTGCCAAGGTGGTGCTTGCCACTAATACTGGAGCTGCTGACCCTTTGATTCGTAAGCTAGGTACATTTGACCTGGTTGTCATAGATGAAGCAGGGCAGGCAATTGAACCTTCTTGCTGGATTCCAATACTGCAGGGGAAACGTTGTATTCTTGCTGGTGACCAATGCCAACTTGCTCCAGTGATTTTATCTAGAAAAGCCTTGGAAGGTGGCCTTGGAGTATCCCTGCTGGAAAGAGCTTCAAATATGCATGATGGTGTTCTTACTGCAAAATTGACAACCCAGTACCGTATGAATGATGCAATAGCTAGTTGGGCCTCTAAGGAGATGTATGGCGGATCACTAATCTCCTCTTCAACTGTTGCTGGCCATCTTCTTGTTGATTCTCCATTTGTCAAGGTATGATAACTATTTAAGAATAATCCACTAGATACACTACTTTCTTGTGTTTGAAATATTACTTTTATAGTATTTCACTGCTCAGTATAGTTCCCAATATTTGCTTTATACTTGGCTTCATAGTGCTTGCTTTGGCTGAAACTCAGCTTATATTATCCTCAATTTTTAGTTGATGGTGATGGATATGGCATTAAGTAAACAGTCCAAAGAATCTAAAGAAAGAACACTCATTAAATGCAATAGATGGTTGGCAATGTCTAAAATAGAGCTTTCCCTGATAGAGATTTTTGTTAGCTTTTGTCAGTCTGACTCTAATAGGATGTACTATCCTTAAGGCTTCCTGAACCATCAAAATGATTTTCCTTCTTTCTTTGTTGTCTTTTGGAATCATTGATTTGTTGATGGAAGTAATCTGTTGAAGGATAGCATGTAAAATTATTTGCTGCAAGGTACTTTTGGGTGTAGAAATATTATTGACTTCATAATTTTGTGCATAACTTTCTGCTACACTAGTTAAAATACGATATTGTATTAAATACCTCAAAATAAACAATAATTTATTGTACCCAATTTATTGAATATCTGGTTAGTCAATTCACTTGGTTTATTAGTTTGGTTCAGAGACCAGCTTACTTTCAAGCAATTTGTGTCTCTCATAAAGCATGGATGCTTCTTGATTTTCATTTTATCTACTACAGAATCTTGATAATTGTGGATGATTTATTAAACAGATCTTGACATGAAAATATAAGTGGTAACTGTTAAATGGTTTTATTAAAATGCAAACAGTTATTCTGTTGCTTTAGGTAGTTTCCAGTCTTTTCCATATTAAAGTTTCTAGGATTCTTCTAGTACCATTGCAGCAGAAAGAATTTTGTGATTGATTAACCTTCTTACATAAATTAAAGACTTAGCTACGTGGAAATGCAGTGCCTATTATTCTGTGGACAATCAGAAATTATCTTTATTAAGAATTTTCAAATGAACTTAAATTTTGCTGTAAGAGACCTTTAGAAACACATAGCTTGTAATGGTATAATCTTTTACTGAAGATTACAAAGAATTACTTGAAAGCGTTTCCATCTGTTGTTGCAGCCCACTTGGATAACGCAATGTCCATTGTTGTTGCTTGATACAAGAAAGCCATATGGAGGTTTATCTGTTGGTTGTGAAGAGCATTTTGATCTAGCTGGCACAGGCTCATTTTACAATGAAGGGGAGGCAGAAATAATAATGCAGCATGTCTTTTCCTTGATTTATGCTGGTAAATCTAAAACTTATGTTCAAGTTGTTCCTGACATTACACTCAATTGAATTGGACAGCCTATTTATATATATGGGCTGCACATATAGTAAGAAGTTTGATTTGGTAATTTAAATTTGAAAGTTTATCTGTGTGGACATAAATGATTTCTATTGAAAGTTTAAAGAGAGAAAACACTTGTAAAGAGTGGAAAATTTTCATTTTTTTCCATGTGAATGTACAAATAATATGTATGCCTACTTATGTTACATATTCTTGTAGCTCAACTACTAGACAAATGTAACCTTCTTTAAAGTTACTGATTATCTGCAACCCGGTAGCTAAAAGACTCTGTTAGAATTTCAAGTGCAAGGTTTGGGACTTGAATCCCACATTGGAAAATATGAGCTTCTAATGTAGGGTTTATACAGTTATAGGTTTCCCAATTTTAATAGTTAGATTTTAAGGTGTGGTTCTCCCATTATATTATTTGGTATCAGAGCCAGCACCATATCTTTCAATGGCAATCATGCGGTGCCAGTGGTGACGCTGACATTGCAGTGTTCGTCTAAGGCTAGTAGGGAGATAGCGTGTAACCAACCCATATGGCCGTCAGGGCTGTGAAGCGTGATGATATATTAAGATCCTAAGTATAAGATATATAACTTAGATCCCATATTGGAAAGTATGGACTTTTAATGTGGGGTTTATATAGTTTTGGGTTCTCCAATCTTAATAACTAGCATTTGAGATGTTGTTCTCCCAAAGTTCGTATCAAACTCAAAATGACATGACTATCATAAACTAACATTTTCACTAATCACTTTTCTGAGTATTCATGTGAATTCTACATTTTATTTCTTATGTTGAAATTTTACTGGAAGCAATAATTTAGAAATCTAAGGACTTACTTGTAGAGTTTTAGTCTGGAGTGAAATATAGAGTTTAATTTCCTTTGGACATCCTGGAGCTCAGAATGATTCTGTATTTTGGGCTTTACATTTTTTGTTTTACAATATCTGTTTGTGAGATAAATAAATCATGAATCCATGAACAAGGAATATTCATGTTTGTTTTTGGATCTACCATGCAGGTGTTAGCCCAACAGCAATCGCAGTGCAATCTCCTTATGTTGCTCAGGTGCAACTCTTGAGGGATAGGCTTGATGAGCTTCCGGAGGCTGCAGGTGTTGAGGTTGCAACTATTGATAGCTTTCAAGGCCGTGATGCTGATGCAGTGATTATATCAATGGTATGGTTCTATTCTAATTCTGAGGTCGCACTCATCACTTTATAGCTTTTGAAGATTATACTTACTGCTCCTGAGCCTTTGCTCAACTGCTTGATTGGATGTGGTGGGGTCCAAAAGGTCTTGGATTTTACTCATATCTGGCAAAAGGAATAGACTGTCTTCTTTTTTGAGACCTTCCATTAACATTTTGGTTTCTTTCTTCAAGAAGAAAGCCATTGTTAGAAGTTATAATCTTTTATACATGAACCATCCCAGTAATGAAATTTTAATTTAGCATTGTAGAGACTGACTTTCAGATCACTGTGGGTTTATATGAAGACACTGAAACAATCTAAATTAGAAATTAGGCAGCCTATCCCTCACAATATATTTTTCTTGTTACCTGGTGCATGAAAATATTTCTATGGTAGGGGAAATGTCTTTGAATCCATGAGAATACTTCCTTGCTGTGGTTTCGACTGAAATGGAAGACTAGGGAGTTAGATTATCTTTAGACCCGAATTATTTTCAAATACTATATTGAGAATTTTATATTTCTGGATGCATTATCAGTTGCAATGAGTTATATTCTTAAGAAGTCAGAATCCAATTTTTACACATTTCAAGCGCTTATGTGCATTATTTTCAGGTTCGCTCAAACACGCTGGGAGCTGTTGGATTTCTTGGAGATAGTAGGCGAATGAATGTTGCGATAACAAGGGCACGTAAACATGTAGCAGTTGTATGTGATAGTTCAACAATATGCCACAATACTTTCCTGGCCAGGCTGTTGCGCCATATACGATATTTTGGTAGAGTGAAGCATGCTGAACCTGGTAAATTCGGGGGATCTGGACTTGGCATGAACCCGACATTGCCATCCATCAGTTAAAGCTTCGCCAAGCAGATAACTTTAATTTTCTCACTAGGCATTGATTGTTTGGGAGGTTTGGTAATTCAGGTAAAAAGATATTCTTGCACTCTTCTTGTAATCTGAGTCTGCATCAATTTGTGCAGAGCAGGTCATTTATCTTTAGTCACAGAAAAATGCATAGCAACAATTTAGTCATTTATTAAATTTGTATATAAACAATACACTTTGACTGTTATGAAAAATGTATACAATTTGATGATTGAATTAATCTAATGAAAAAATTTAATCATGAGTAGTGATGATTTTGTTGTAAAGGTGTAGTTTTGGATTGTTCATTGGTAGTGTATGATATATCTATTAATTTGTATATGAAACATTTCCACCCACACCATTGGAGACCCAAAAATTTCCTGTTTGTCCCAAAACAGCAAAATAGAAGTAATTTTCTATTTTATGTGTCTTCCCCACTCTCCTTCACTTTTCTTCCAATTGAATATCATAAATTCTCAACTAAATTGTACAAAAAATCTATATTGAAGATATTGAGGTTAGGTTTAAGAGTACGTATAATTCAGTTTAAACCGTAAAATTATATCAAACAATTTGAAATTTATAATTTGATTTGGTTTGTAAAATGATTTGATTTAGATTGATAAATTTTTTTAAAATAATTTTCAGTTAGGTTGCGGTTTGGGTGATATTTTTGAATCAAACTGTAAACATTATTTTTTTAAAATACATATAAATAAGTATAGTTGATAGAAGTTTTCGATAAACAATCAGGGGTATAATTTATTTTTTAATATTTATTTTATCATTTTCTTTATATATATGTTGTATATATATTTCATATTTATTTTACATGGTTATGTTATATTTTAAAAAACTATAATTCAATTAATTTTACTAAATAATATATAAATTTATAAGTAAATGATTTTAATATGTTAAAACTATAATTTAAACTGAATCGAATCGTATAATTTTAATTTGATTTATAATTTAAAATGGTTTAGTTTACTCTAAAAAAATTTTAAACTATTTTTTTAATTTAGTTTGAAAAGACCCTCCAACTGTATTAATCCAAACCATACATACCTTAGTTAGGTTAATAAAAAATTAGAGAAAAATAAAGATTATTTTTGCAACATGATAATTTACCTTTAGATGAAAAATAATTCAGAGCCCAGCCCAGGTTTAAACGCCCAAAGATATTTAAGGAAGCGATTACAAATTAGGGCTATAATTAGCATTTTCCAGGACGGGAAAACAGAGGCAAAAAGGGCCCACTTCAAATTCACAACTGTGTCTGCGCCTCTTTGCAGCCATGGCCAAGACCCTGATGTCTCATCCGCACGTTTTCTCGTCAACATCTAGGAGCTTTTGTGAGTACCTTCTTCCATCAAAGAGACTGTTTCTTTGCAAAACTAGAATCTATGTAAACGAAAGCTTCTTGTTGTCTCGCAACTATAGCAGCAGAAACAAGCTTCAAATCCATAGAAATAGTGATGTAGCATCCAACTCCTCGAGGTTTGGTTTTGCGGGTTACCGTGGGTTCACCACTAAAGCCACCCACGTCAATGATGCTGGCTCTATTGACTCTCCTCTCATGCAATCTATGGAGAAAAAGGTAATTTTATTTTTCAATTTTATTGTTAATTTTCAAAGATTAAATTTTATTGGGTTTTTGTGATTACCTAACTAAAGAGTGAGCTGAAATGGTTTTATTAGGTTAGCTGAGGCATGTTCTTTATATTTTATCCGAACAATAAATAGAAATTTTTTTGAAGGAAAAATATTCAGAATTCAGGTGTTTTCATCTTTATTAGTTATATATTTCAAGTTAGCATCTTGGTTAGTGATGATTATAGTTTGGAGGCGCCTTAATTTTCTATTAAACGGCTCTGTGCTATCAAAATCTCTACTGGATTGACTTGGACATGATATTATATAAAATATCCCATGCAATTTTTTTCGACAAGCCATCACTTTGGACTAGGAAATTGATCCCTCGTTGGCACTTCAAGAGATATAAATAAATATTCTCTCTCATAAGCTGGGCAGTGATGTTGTCTATTCATATCAGCATGGGCTGGTATATGGAATTGCCCCATACCATTATTTTGAAAGACATATGTGATACCCTTAGGCGAATCCCACATCGACAAAGCACGGGAGAGATGTTGGGTCTGTGTGTGCTCTGTCTTTGGATCCCACATTGGTTAGTGGTGGGAGAATTGAATTGGTTAAATAGCCTGTGAGCTCCTTAACTGTTAAAATGCGTTTTGGGTTGCAAAGCCCAATAGCAAAAACCATGATGGACTGTGTGTCCAAAGTGGATAATATCTTGACAGTGGACCGGGCTATTGGACCTGGGGTGTTACAAATGGTATCAGAGCAGCTCCGCGTGTCCTCTTGAACGATGGTGGGGCAAACCTCAGCGAGGACGCTGAGTCCCATAAGGGGGGTGTATGTGATAACCTTAGGCGAATCCCACATCGACAAAGCACGGGAGAGATGCTGGGTCTGTGTGTGTTCTGTCTATGGATCCCACATTGGTTAGTGGTGGGAGAATTAGATTGGTTAAATAGCTTGTGAGCTCCTTAACTGTTAAGACGCGTTTTGGGTTGCAAAGCCCAATAGCAAAAACCATGATGGACTGTGTGTCCAAAGTGGACAATATCTTGACAGTGGGCCGGGCTATTGGACCTCGGGTGTTACAACATATAATTGCTTTTCTTGAGCCCAAACTATGGCTGGGATTAAGCCTTCTTTCTTGGCTTTAGGGTAAGGGAAAATGTCATCTAGAGAATGATAGCATGGGTTGCAATACTCATTTAGCTTGGGTTTTTTTTAATTTTTAATGAAGAATCAATAGTGTTTAGTTTCACCTCATTTGGTATTGGGTGCCTTGTCAATCAAAAAGTTGTCAATGAAGGCTTGAATAGAAAATTAAGCTTATGGTTATCAAGTTTTTGATGATTTGAAAAATTGTAATGCCTTATGGGAATAACACACTGTAGGGTTTTTGGGGTTTGAACATGAATAAAAGCAGTCTCAAAACCCCTCTCCAAGATTTCAGTGTAGATACAAATATATAACATGTGGATCAAAGGGGGTGTAAGAGCATATACGTACCAGCAATTTTGCCTTTGGGTTTCTGAATTGCTTCTACAAACCTGTCCAAGCATAGAACAACTGCTACTTGCACACATGAAGACTCCAAAGTCAACAATGTATATTATGAAGCAAGAGAATCAAATCAACTGCTAAGTAAGGTGAAAAAGGACAAGGGTTTCTGAGGGAGCAAAGGTGTATGTGGAAAACTCTAATGAATTAGGGTTTTCCTATGAGTTCTCTTTATTGGGTGTGTATTGAATGATACTTTTTGGGGCTGCATAAGTTTTTTTATATACTAACTTATTTAGCCCCTGAAAACTGTAAAAAGCCCTTCATAAAGCCTCATCTCTCCTTTATTGGGTTTTTAGTGAACTTTGTGATTTACTAAAGTCCAATATTGGGTCACCTCATAGACTAGCCCGTTAGAGAAATCCGTGAGACTTAAAATATCACTTAAACCTTAATGAAATAAGTCTTGGATCCATCATAAAAGGTTTGATCCATTGCAAAAGACTAGATCCAAATCATCCATCGATTGAGAACAAAATCACCGTTCTCGGAAAACCCAACGAATCCTAGCTCAACAAGGAGTTTCTAAGTCTTAATGTAATTAGGACTCTTAAGTGTCCTAATGATGTTAGAACACTTTTCAGAGCCTCGATTATATCTCAGCTCCCTGGAAATGATAGTGATTCATTCAATAGTTATAATCCCAAAACTTCATTAAACCTTGGTAAGTCAATCTCTTTTATATGTGTGACCCATAGATTCCTTGTCATGTTGGTAGTAAATAGAATCATGATTAATTTATAATTAATTATCTATTAATTTATAAAACAATATTGACCTCTAGCAAAACATCATAGTCACTCAATTAATAAAGAGTTAGTGGAACACCCAAACTTGTCAACAATACGATTACTATGTATTGAATTTTTTCATCACATCATATCTTATCAGGACTGAGGTATAGAAGTAGAGTCTACCTCGGAACATTCCTTGATTTTTGAAACAACTACCTAACAAAATTGGATTGACCAACTCAATCCTACCATGGGCATATTATTTGATAGTTGTTTCCATTAATCAAATGAACCATTGACATAGAGAGAATTTCTTTTTCTGGAAACAATGATTTTGATCTCTATCGATTGGTGATTTGTGTCCAGCCTATTGCAGTGGATCCAAGATGAAGCTTTAAGTGATATTTTAAACCTCATAGTCTGCCTTAATGGACTAGTCCATGAGGTGACCCATCGTTGGACTTAAGCGAATCACTAGGTTTGCTAAATCCCAATTCTATAAACCCAATAAAGGATATATGGTTAGGGTTCTGTAGTATGTTCTTAAACCCCCTTTGTTCCACATGTAATGTATTCAAATCTATACCTTGATCTTGGAAAGGGGTTTGGGGTTTTTGGGAAAATTTACTGTAATATTCCGCTGTTCATGTTTAAACTTAAAAAACCCAACAATGAAGTCATACTTGTTGGATCTAGATCTTGGATGATTATGAAAATTGAAACACGGAGTGAAAAATTACATCAGTTGGTTTTCTGCTTTTAATCAACAGTGTTTTTGAAAGTTTCAAAGTTGTTGATTGGATCAAACATTTTTCCACAGCAGTTTTTCATACTTCAACTAATAATCAGGATTCTTTTTATGATGGGAATTCCCTTATTGTAGATGTTTTGAACCTTTTACCTACAGCATGCCACCCATTTAAATATCTATAATCCAGATTAAAATTAGTTTTGGTTCCTCAAGTACTCCAAATGTAAAATCCTACACTCCTGCATATACCCAAAATTACTATCTTCAATGATGGCTCATCCCAACTGACCTCCAAGACAATCTATGTTTATAACTGGAGCTATAAAGCTGGATAAAAATTGCATCTTGGCATAGCACCATGTAGCATGTGAATAGTTAATTTATATGAAACATAAGCCTTATGATATCTCAGTTATGCATAAGCCTGAGGTAAACACAATGATCTATGAAGATGAGCTTAGTTCGAACCTTATTCTCAAACCCATACCCGTCTGGATACGAAAATGAAAATTTTCAAATGCCCTGGTAGTTTTGGAGCTCCTATTTTTCCTCTTTTACTTTCTTTTGATAATTGCAGAATTCCCAAAACCTGCTTTGTTTGATCTGCATTTTGTTTTTTCTTCTCTTGCTGGTATCTTGTTTCATGTCATCTTTAGAGCTGTTGCTCCTTTTATTTTTTAATTTTTTCCTCTTTTTTATGATATTTCATTGGATTATATAACATTTTTAAAACTACACATTCAATTGCTTCAACAGATCAAGGAATCTCTAGATGCAGAATTGGTCTCTGTAAAAGATGCATATGGGGATGGTCGCCATGTTAGGTGAGTTCCAATTCTGTTCCCATGGACATTAAAATTAGAGAACAAAAATTTAATCTTTGGTTGCTTTCCTTTATTTTTGTTAAATTGTGTGACTCTAATTATTTTGAGAATTGTGTATGCAGGATATTTCTATGTTTCATTTATTTGTCTCATTGTTTTGTAGCATCTTGGATTGACCTAAACTAGTTCTTGTTTGCTGGAGAAACCAGTTGATTAATAGAATCAAGGTCATCCATGGCTCTTCTCCAGATATTTTATATATTTTATTAGACATATGTTTTACAATTTTTTTTACACTCTAAAGAGCCAACTTCTTTTCATGCTCTGAAGTTTTTGTCTTTTGTTTTTTAGTACCATAAAGATGCAACATTTAGTTCGTTGTCTTGAACTTTGATGATAATATATAGTTGACACCCCCTATATCTTGCAGCAAGAATGTTTATGTACTTCCTTTTGCTGCTGTAATAATTTTTTCTGTACTTCATTTTGCTGCTGCGTTCATATGGTTGATCCTTTGTAATGCCAATGTAGTTATTTAACCTTTTTGCATCCTTTATATAGAATGTGATGAAGTCAGGATTAGTTAGTTAATTAATTTTATTCAGGTGCAACAAATATTGGGAGGTTTCAGGTAATCTGGCTTAAAAACATGAAAAGAATTTATGGACTATCTACTTGAGCTAAATTCTGAATTGCCCATTTCACTTTTAGTGTTGATCAAATTGATTAATTCTGCTTGTTTTCTTCTTCTTCCTCTTCTTCTATATATATTTTTTAATTGATTCATGTAGATTGAGTTGTTTCACCTTATATTTGCAGCATTGATGTTGTCTCATCCGCATTTGAAGGAAAATCGGCTGTGAACAGGCAGAGAATGGTGTACAAAGCTATATGGGAGGAGCTTCAAAGCACAGTTCATGCAGTTGACCAGATGACTACTAGAACTCCAGCTGAAGCAGAAACCCAGAAATGATTATGAACTTCTATATGTCAGTAAAAGGGATGACAAACTTTATCTTGTCCTTTGTCCCATATCTTACCTATGAACCACTGCTGCAGCTTTGATTTTTCATTATCAAATCATATGGTTGCCGTTTTTATTAGTCGTTGGTTATACCTTGAAGAAAGCAATTGACATTTTCCTTGTATCTATCAGTGGCGGTTCTACAATTTCATTGCTCCATCCATAATCCATCCGCTTTTAATTTATCTTGGCCCGTGTCTATGTTGGACTTGCTTCATGGAGCCTACCTAATCTTAAACTTTTGTCTATCAATTTTCAAAAACTCAAAATTTCATCTATGAGTTGAATTTTATTAAAATTTTTAGATAAAGTTAAGAATAAAACTATCCATTAATGAAATAAATTAAAAAATTAAAGTTATGTCATATTTTTTTCTCAGTTTGAAAATTTAATAATTTTCTTTTTTTTCAAAGTTTGGGAAGTGATAATTTTTCTTTAGGGATTTTTCTTCTCTCTAACGACTTCCTTTCCAATAGTCAGTTGGCTTTCCCTTCTTTTCTGTTGATGACTAATTTTCCCCCACCCCAATGAAGACCCTCATCTCTATCTCAAGTGAAGATGCTCTGTCTTTGTCTGAGATGGAGAAAAGGGAGGGTTTTAGTCTTGATGAAAATAATTTTGGGGGGGTAGGGGAATGAGTTGTCGACAGAGGAAGAAAGGTCAATCAACAGCTGAGAAGGAAGCCACTGAAAAGAACGAGAAAAAACTTTATGGAGAAAATTGCTATTTTTCAAACTTTGAATAAGAGAAATTATTAGATTTTTAAATTAAATGAAAAAATATAATAAAATTTTAGTTTTGTTTGTTAAATAATAGTTTTTTTTTTTTACTTTAACTGATAATTTTAATAGAATTTGGTTTATATGTGAGACTTTAAATTTTTAAAAGTTGACAGGTATAAGTTTGAATTACACCGAATCTTGGGTGGCAACAACTCTGTTGGCCAATAGGATATGACATGCCTTCACAAATGCACGTGGCTGTGAGGATATTTCACATGGGAGAATAATAAAGACATTACAAATTTAAACTAATTAAGTGAATAATTAAGAATTGTAGAAAAATAATAAAAGGCATAATTATTATTTAAAAAAAAAAACATAATATCCTAAGAAAGGATAATGCATAAGCAAGAATATAAGAAATAAATATTTTTTATATTTTATAAATAAATATTATTAAGTGTAATGGTTATAAATATAATAATTGTATTTTGGGATTACCTATCCAGTGAAATCAAATAAGTTCTCATCATTTAAAAAAAAAAAAAAAAGTGACTCTTAATTAAGGTTATAAAATTTTTTAGTTAAACATGGTACAGTAAACATCATAATAAGAAAAAACAAATTATAAGCATTATAATAGGTTTAAGAATGTAAATAGTTGAATATTTTGAAATGCAAGGACTTTGAAAAATCTGTCTCGTTAGTGAAACAGAACATTGGTCAAGGAAACAGAGGATAGTGAAATTTTACTCTCCCCATTGGTAACATCAATCATT
This sequence comes from Mangifera indica, assembly GCF_011075055.1. Lineage (NCBI taxonomy): Eukaryota > Viridiplantae > Streptophyta > Magnoliopsida > Sapindales > Anacardiaceae > Mangifera > Mangifera indica. The sequence goes on along the minus strand of NW_025401172.1, from coordinate 109,389 downwards.
AAAGGTCTTTAAGTTGACACATTTTTCTATCATGCGCCAACTTTTCAGACATTGCAATACGCAACACCTTCATAAATAAATTATTCCAAATTATCACCATTCTTTTGGAGATCATGTGTGAAATAGAAATTTGGTAAAATATGTTTAATTTTGTTATCTTCTGTCAATTGTGTCATGGAAGTAGTATTGTCTTCATACAATATTTTTGGGCATCATTCTTTGATCGCAGACCGCACGTCTAGTGAAGAACATTTTCGACTCGCCTCATGAATTGCTAGTATTTTTGCATGATTTAATTAAGCAGCAACTATTGTTTGTTTTGTAGACCTCCCCGATAATAAAGTTGTTCCATCACTGCTTTATGAGGATGAGATAACTATACTTCTTCTATATAATCAGATAAATACGAAGATATTGATTCCTGTGACTATAATAAGACTGAATGCGTGGCCTACGGCTGCTATGAAACTAATACAAAGTAAAGCTTGGTAACAGAGGCCTCGCACATAGACCAGACAAGTCTTAATAATATTCATCGTATTCTAGTGGTCTGCTCCCAGGACGCCTCCTGTTGAAACAGGAGGCTTCAATTTAAAAAATTAGTACTGTGTCTTGTTAGGGCATTCTGATGCTCTGTGCCCGGACCTCCCACAGTTGAAACAAGAACCTCCAAATCTGCTAATCATTTAGATGTGTTAGGATTGATGCAAATGTACAAGAATCAAAGCAAGTAATACACGTGAATGTGACACTTCATTAGAGCAATGTTCGGCAAGCTTTCCCAACACAAATAAACCAATTTGGTAAACCATCTTCATATATAGAAAAGAATGTATTCTGCAAGCTTCATTTTCTATGAAATATTCAAAAAGCTACTTTTCCTTTCAAGAAAAAGTGAATGAAAAAAGATCACTAACACTACATTAGTTACCAAAATAGTGCACATGCCAGAACAGTATTCTATCAGCCAGAGAAAAAGATATACCTTTCCCGAGTTGATGGCCTGCTTGATCTACTACCACCGATCAACCAATCATCTCCACTGCTTCTTGAAAACAAAGATCACTAACAATACATTAGTTACCAAAATAGTACACATGCCAGAACAACATTCTATAAGCCAGAGAAAAAGATACACCTTTCCCTGGATGATGGCCTGCTTGATCTACTACCACCGATCAACCAATCATCTCCACTGCTTCTTGAAAACAAAGATCACTAACAATACATTAGTTACCAAAATAGTACACATGCCAGAACAACATTCTATAAGCCAGAGAAAAAGATATACCTTTCCCTGGATGATGGCCTGCTTGATCTACTACCACCGATCAACCAATCATCTCCACTGCTTCTTGAAAACAAAGATCACTAACAATACATTAGTTACCAAAATAGTACACATGCCAGAACAACATTCTATAAGCCAGAGAAAAAGATATACCTTTCCCTGGATGATGGCCTGCTTGATCTCCTACCACCAATCAACCAATCATCTCCACTGCTTTTTGAAAACCTAGACCAGCTATTTTGAGCTCTAGAACTTCGACTACCACGCCTATATCCATCCTCATCATTGCTGCTCCAACCACCACGAGATGGTCTAAAACCTCTCTTGTCCCAGGAACCTCCTCGGGAAAACCTATCCCTATTAGAGAATCTGCCATAGTTATCACTTGAAGGCCCATCATCTTGCAAGGCAGGCAACTGCACAAACAATTGGCACAGGATACGATACATTCACAAGTAATAGATGAATATAAGGACTGAAAAATGAGGGGAGAAAGAGAGAAGAAAAGAGAGAAAGAAAGGAAAACAGGTCTATGGTGTTCGTAAACTAAATGCACATTAATCAGATCATTGCTAGTTCAAGCTACATAAGCCTATCATGAAGAAGCAAGCATATGAAAGAAGAGCAATTAAGATGGGGTATAAACCTTAGTAATTTTGGAAATGGTGTTCCCAGGTGGTATTTGCTTATTCAGCAACTCCTTGGCAATCTCCTCCGGAAGGTCAAAAACTGCTCCTTGAACCTGAATTCAACCACATAAATGTATTAGATTATACAAGCCCATGCATCAATAAATCAAAGAAACAGAATGAAGACAAAAACACTAAATACAAACCCTGTCATCAGCAATTATATTTATTTTTCCTAGTTCATCAGCAGCAGCAGGATAAATGGCAGAAAGTAACCCAGTGACAGATCTAGCAGACAAGAACCCTCTGGAGTAACCTGAATCCCTTGTCAATTGTAATGTCACCCATCCCTGCAATGTAGGGGCCCAGTTCAAGTTACCAGCAGACTACTGCAACTACTAATAAAAAGTATCCAAGCAAAACGAAAAGGAAAATGGAAGAGAAAAAATATCTATTAACAAAAAAGTAAAGAATTGTTTAAGGCACATATGGCAAAGATGAAAGATTTCATCAAAGCTGTATGCAACTTGAACTTCTGATACCGAAAATGCAGAGGACAAGGTCCAAGGAATAATTCAAGAAAAATATAGCTGTCAGCATTGCTTGCAATATAGAAACAAGTTATGTAAAATACAGGCTAAGTAATGTTCAGAATGACCAGAAGTGAAATATGGAAAATGCAAAAGGTTCATAATCAGAGAGGGACACTGATACCTGCTCATGGGTAATAAGAGAGCGGGACGAAGGAGGCCGTGAGAATCCACTCAACTGTGCTAGTGCAGCAGCAAGAGCATTCATTCCTTGTTCTTCAATCAACCTTTGAGCAGTAGGGACAAAGAACTCCACAGACTCAGGATGAACTCCATTAAGAGTAGCAACTACTTGCTCAGCTGATGATTCCAAAACCTCTTCAATAGCCGGGGGACTAACAAACTCAAACTTACACCCAACATCACGCTCAAGAGATCTAACTGTTCTCCTTTGGCTACTAGTAAACATCAGAATGGCAGTCCCCTCCTTTCCCGCACGCCCAGTACGACCAGAGCGATGAACAAAAGTCTCTGGATCATTTGGAAGTTCATAGTGGATAATCTAAGAAGAAGTTGAAGTAAAAACACAAAATTCTCGATTATTGAAATCAAAATGTGCACTAGGAAGTTTGCCTCAGGAATAAAGAGGAATGCATAACAATTCATAAACTGAGGGATCTTAAGATTTCCATGGCAGAACATAGAACTAACAGTTGTGAAGCTAAGGAACACAAACACTACACACATGATAGTGCGCTATTAACCATGCAGATATGTGCATGTTTCCACCTAATTGTTTTTGAGGTACTTAACAATAACTCACTTTGTTTATGCTTATAAAAACTGATTAAATAAGATGACCAAATTAGTGAACTTACTAAATCAACATTGGGAATATCAAGCCCACGAGCTGCAACATCAGTGGCAACAAGAACAGTAAATTTTCCTTGTCGAAAACCATTTAATGTTCTCTCCCTCTGGTGTTGAGATATATCTCCATGCAATGCCTCAGAAGCTATACTGTTTGTCAATGCCATTGAGACTTCATCAGCATCTCGTTTTGTCTGTGTAAATACAATGGTCTTCCCACCCTTTGCATATACCTACCAAAACAGTTGATATAAAACAAATTTCTTTCACATCATCCAAATTATCTTGAAATTTACACCAGATTCTGCTCTCGCATATAAAATATCATGTGTCCTGCATGTGCTTTTTACCATAAACAAAACTGTTTCCAATTGAACTAATGTATTAGACTGATGTCTCATACCATGCAAGCTAAATATTAGATATAAATTGCACTTCTTTATTTTTTATATTTTTGCTTTTTGCTCATTGGCACAATCTTTAAAGAAGTTACCAATACAAAGTAAGGTTTGTAACAATACCGTTATAAGATCACTAAGAATGGTTCGCTTTGAGGTTGCAGTTGTTGATATAGCATAAAGTTTAATCCCTTCTGCAAGCTTCTCCTCTTGGTCACCAACCTGTACAAAAAGAAATAAGATGGATTTAACAAATGTTGCTATAGCAAACATAATACATAGAATGTACAGTTAACGTCAAGATATACATTCTATGAAATGGAAGGAAGGAAAAGACATGTACCAAATCTATATTGAGAGGATTGTCCAAATACTTTCTAGATAATTTCTTGACCCAAGCAGGCATGGTTGCAGAGAAAAGCATGCTCTGTCTCTTGGGTGGAAGATTTTCCAAAATAACTTCTACATCCTCCTCAAATCCAACAGCAAGCATCTGATCAGCTTCATCAAGAACCAAAAACTCTATTTCCCCCAATCTGAGGGACCTATTTTTAATAAGGTCAATGATTCGACCAGGAGTTCCAACAACCACATCCACCCCACGGGCAAGAGCATTTTGTTGAGTGTTATATGAAACCCCTCCATAAACACACACAGTGTTCAAATAAGGAGCAGACTCTTTAATTTCTTTCTCTACTTGCTTGGCTAACTCACGAGTCGGTGCAAGAACCAAAACTTTTGGAAGTCGACCCCGACTAACAAAAGAAACAAATGCTCTTACTATATTGTAATTGAGCAATATATGAAAGATATAATACAAATGATAATAAAGGAAAGTGTACCTGAGAGATGGAGCTTGATCAGCATCTTCAGTAAGACGCTTAAGTATCGGAATTCCAAAGGCTAATGTCTTCCCAGTTCCAGTCTTTGCACGAGCAATCAAATCTTTCCCTTGTAGAGCTGGAACTAAAACAGCTCTCTAAACCATAAACATAACAACACATAAATTAGAAGGAGAAGGCTGAAAAGAATGAAAAACTAATTTTCAAAAACTAAGCTGCAGCCAAAAAAGCAAGTTATTCTGACTATATTCCATATCTGAAAATGTATTTAACACAGTATTCAAAAATTGTGTCAAGAGTTAACAACTATACTTATTTTATACAAACCTCTAAAGATTTTATTTGAAAACTGTTAGTTGAAAACTATAGTAACTGTTTAAAAAAATATACTTTCATCTCTGATTGCACACGAATTTGATTCTAAAACATTTAAAACTAATTAAATTTTCATAAAATTTCCGGTATCCTCATTTATGAAAACAAAATTCTGCATTTATTAGTAGAGTACCTGAATGGGGAAAAGGTGAGTAATGCCACGCTTCTCAAGAGTATCAACGAGACGATCAGGTAAACCAATCTTAGAAATGGCAAGTTCATCCTCGTCCACACTAACGTCCTCAGACTCATAATCCTTGTCAAGAGAACCGGAATCGTCGGAGTAGTCACCAAGACCTTTGAACGCTTCTTCACTGAGGACGTTGTTAGAAGTAGCTATGGCCGAAGCAACAAAGCCGAGGCCACTGCTCCTAAAAACCAAAGGCTTATTGCTCGAAGTTATAAAAACATTGAAATGAGGCTTATCAGCAAACGGCAAAGAGCGAAACAAAGACGACGTCGTAGCTCGTTTAGCGTAGACCTTCAAGATGGGAGTAGAAGATACTCCGAGTATAGCGGACATTTTGAAGTACAATTAGTGAGTAGATGGCAGCGTTAAGGTGAAGAAGAAGAAGTTGAGAGATAAGGCGGTCTTTTGATAATGAATGGCCTCGCAGACCTCCACCTCCTTCGATTAAGCTATATAAATAGTCACACCAGTTAGATAGATGAGATATTTCTCTCGGGTCTTCCTCATTTTTTCACACCGGATTCGGGTTAAATTTTCAATTTTTCTAATATTACTGTAAGCCTGAAACCGTTAAGCCCAACCTTATCGCCTTATAACCCACTTGGAACTTCCCTAAGTTTATCCTAATTTCACAAACATCCTTTGTAATTTTAAAATTATCACTAATGTCTTCTATAGCTCCAATCCAATAGACAATGTTATCGATAATCAAACAAAACGGGTAAAATGTAAATATTACTAATTGCATATCTAGTTTTACTTGATTAATGTTACTTTACCAATATTAATGCTAGTAAGGATGGCATTATCAAAACTTCAAATTAAATGTTGAGTAGCACAAGAATAAAAGAACAATCCTCTCATCTTATTAGGTGTCATGAGGATAACTTTTCCTAAGTAAAGTTAAGCAAATTTAACCTAATGTGATACAACTAAGTCCTGCATTTGGTTAAGCAATTCTTGCATCATGTCAAATGTCGGTACTTAAGCAATTTGGCTCCTTGCACTTGTTAGAAATGGTAGTCTTAACTCGAACCAAATGTAAAAGTCATTAAGTAAATATCAAGAACAATGACTTTTATTTCATTAAGAAAATACAAGCACAAATTACAACATACACTAGCACATATGGCACACTCACAACTCTGACACACGTTTACTTACATACACTTAGCACACTTAGCCCCTATTTTTGCCCATTTGCCACATTTTATATTGGTATAAGACCGACAGTTACATAAGATTGTTTTATTATGAATTTCAAACTAAGATAGACAATTTATTAGACATTCAACCGCTGCCCAATAACTCTTATATCAACCAATAGCTTCTCAACCAATAGCATATTAACCAACCTCATCTTGGCGCACTGTATATCAGCCTTCAATGCTTATCATGCATAAGTCCATGCACTTATGCTTCGTGTCCAACACACTCCACTTATGTTGTTTAGCCCATCCTTGACTAGCCTTATGTCTTAGTTTGGTCTCGTTCGCACGCATCCGCATTGATGTGCTCAAATGTTGATTCACCCACTCGCATCATGCTCTCAATTTCCTTAATCACTTGAGCCCATGGCTTGCCTGGATATGAATCAAGCTAACTTGGACTTGAAAGCTGATTTGATTTGATTTAATTTGGTTCAAATTTGAGTCAAATCTGAGATAAAAGGTTTGTCTCATTATTTAAACCGAGTGAAACTCGAGCTAAGATGTGTTCAACTCAAGTTCAGTTTGAATTCATAACTCGAATTAGTAGTTAGAATTCGTAGGTTAATTTGGCTCAAATTCATGCTTAAATTAATTCTAATTGGTGGTCTAAATTTGTAGCTTGATTCAGTTCAAATTTATAGCTCAAATAAGTAATTTTGAATATTATTTAGGTAAAATGTTATCGTTTTGTCAATAAACTATAAATTCAAACCATCAATTTTAATCTAATTGAGTTATAAATTTGAACTATTGATTCGAGCTACAAAATCAAGTCAAACTTTAATCAAACTGAGTTGAACTATTTTTTATTTGAATTGAACCTGAGCTGGACCTAATTTTGACTCAATGAACCCGAATTGAATTTGAGTTAGACCATTTTCTATTCAAGATGCATTTGAGCTAAGAGATATTTAGCCCAGCCTGATCCATATCCACCTTTAATCTCATTTTTGTCAAGTTAAATGAACCTACCAAGCCTTACGTGAGGGGGGGGGGGGGGGGGGGGTGTAAGCAATAAAATAAAAGGAATCATATATAAAAAAGAGTAAACTCATATTTAAAAGCATCATATATATTCATTTTATTTTATATCAAAATTTTTGAAATCCTTAAATATATCTTCAACAACAAGAATTTGTTGCTTGAAATTTGTTGTTACTCAATGTTTCACACACGTAATACATTCAACAACACTTGGATGTAAATTTAATCTTCTGTTATGTAAAACACATTCATTTACACTAAAAACTCATTCTGATACTATTAAAGATATTGAAAGTATTAACAAATCACGTGTCATACAGAAAGTATATAATAAGTATTTTTTTATGTATTTTTCATCAAATAAGAATATCAAATTGATCAATTTTACTCATAATTTTAGACAAATTGTCAATATTTATATAATTTGTCGATTTACCAAAAGAAAAATTAGAACTTATTAGTTGTTTACCTTTCACGAGGATATACCAAAGACGTTGCTTACCTTTAGATAAACCTAAACTTAACCATGGTTGTGACATATTTATATTGTTTTCATATTTTACTTCATAATCGAAATACATTTCAAATAAAAACTCACAAACATATTCTATTGTTAATGATAAAGTGGTCTCTAGATTTTCACAAATAACTTCTAACAAATTTTTTGTTCTTAATATTTTTTTTTATATATAAAGCAAACTATGAAGGTGTATTTTTACAATATTTTAAAAAAATTTCTTCCACATTTTGCAATTGGTCCAAAAAAATAAGGATATACATATATTCTTTAAAAATAGCTCTAATATCCATGATACAATAAAAACAAAGCTAGTTGTAGGATACTAAAATTCAATCATGGTCAATAAAAAAATAGGTTTCTTAAATTTTTTGGTTATGTATTAAAATTAGACTTATTAAGAGTTGGCCTATGGGTTGACACAACTAGTCTAATGGCTCGCGGGTAGGACGGGTGTACTAGAGACTTATAGAGAAGACTTATGAAATAAAATATTAAAAAAGAAAAAATCTTCCTCTTTGTTGTTGGCAATGACACTCTCGTATGACTACTTGAATTTTTTTTAACTTTCCAATAAATACCTCCCAAATTCATAAACATTTCACATTACTCAACTCTTAACTCACTCAATCTCTATCTCAAGTTCTCAACTCTTTTACTCTCTCGATCAACTCTCGTTTCAAAAGCTCACTTCATCTCTCTCCCAATTTTTCAAATTATTTTGTGTTCAATTCTTTTTAATATTTTGTCAATTATTATATTTCATCCCTTAATTTTGTATCAAAGTAGATTATAATTCAAATGAATTTAATCTTTTTAATTATTATGACAATGCAAAAAAATTAATATATTGATGACAAAACACAATCATAGTTGTCACAAGTATTAAAAAAAAAAAAGCAAAATTGATGATAAAGAGCTTTTCAGTAAAGTAAAAGAAAATATTAGTAGTAAAATGGTTTGACGTGGGGTGTACAAACACTATTTCTTGCCTAATGTGTGCGAGTTTGGGGGACATCAAACTTCTTCATTGACATATCAACAAACATTGTAAAAAAAATACTACAACACTTGAAAGGACAGTAACAAATTGTATTCACGAAATCAAGATCAGTTTCTGAATCTTTTTTAGCTAATCGATCTAATAATGCAATGGAAGAAATGTCTAACTTCACATATAATTAAAAAGTTGTGTGAGACTATATAATCTAATATGTTGTTATCATTAATCAACCTTTTTTCATCTGATGATGCTAGTATATTAAATGGTTTTGTGCAAAACGATGTTCAATAGACAATTAACAAAGTTCCTAAGAGTATATTAAGCTCATATAAGTAAAAATTATAAATTAATAAAAATAAAAAAAATAAATGAACTTGGTCAATTTAGGGATGTTATTTCAATTACTTTAAATTTATGGATATCTAGTAATCAAGATTTAATCTATGTTTATGCAACAACCCATTTTTTTAATTTAGATTGACAATTAAAAAAATTATTGCATTTAGAATATGACATACTAGACCATTTATCAAACATTAATTAATATTTTTAATGAATATCAAATAAATAAAAGTATTTTTTTTTTCTATTACATTTGGTAATGCTAAATTAAACAATAAAATTATTGACCTAATGATGAAACATTTAAATTTACCTTTTAATGATAAATTATTTCATGTTAGATTTTCAAGTTATTGAAATCTAATGAGACATTGAAATATATAATTTTAAATTCAAACAGGTTGAAAACCTCATTGAACATCATATTTTAGGAATATAATTATGAACATGGAAATTATCAAACATAGAGAGTTTGAGAATCTTATACATGTGTTAAATGACTCTTTCGTTCTTTACGCAGCTATATGAACATTCTCCAACCCATAATGAGATGACGTCTTAGTATTCATATGAAGCATGAATGATGAGGACGATAAAATCGTTTGTTAGAGGTTGCTAGGGTTCAATGAACAGGTTGTTTGTGTAAAGGGACGAACGTTCACCCACTAGGGTTTTCAAAAAGCTATTGAATTCGTAAAACACGTTTTTATTTATAAAGAGTTCATCCTTAGTCTTTATCCATACGATTTATGATTTATCCAAATTTTTTAAAACGAATTTGGATAAAACTATATCTTAATCCAATTCATGATGAACGAGCATTCATCATCCATGAATGAGTGTTCATGGTCAAGGAAAAAGTCAAACTGAGCTAATTGAATCATATTGGACAAACCTAGTCCATTTATGATTTTACCTAATCTAAATACACAAGGATTATTACTAAATAGCTTTATGGCTTAAAGTCTGAATTAACGTCTTTATGCATATGACCCATAAACTTTTTATCAAATTGATAATATTTAGATTCAGATCAAATCCAAACATAAACCAAGATTGACATTTAGTAAGACATTATGACCACCTGACTAAGAGAGTGTCAATGAACAACTTTAGACTTTGTCAACTACATGGTTACGTATAATTTGATCAATTTGTCAATTGATATCTCTTAAAGTTAAGACATGAATGTATGTCTATCTCCATAACTCCTCAATATGACTAATACACATCGTTAACCAACTAACTTGGACCAAGCTTTGACCTAATCCCACTATGGCCATAAATTCGATTTCATGTGAAATATCACCTTACGTGTTTGGTGAGTAACGAATCATTTATTGATCCGCTATAGCCTTTATGCATATCTTAATATGATCAATCACTACTTTTATGATTACCCTTATTATAGTGGCATGTTTGATAGTATCAAATCATAACAATTCTTGTATGAGACAATTTGATGACTTCAAGTGTAAAAATCACATATACCTGCGAGTTAGAGGATTTTTTTCATAAATACTAGAGCAATCATCTATATGAAAATCCTCTTTTTAGGTCAATTCGATGAATACGTCTACAACCTACATCTATATGTTGCACCAAAATGTTAGTTAACAGTTTTGATACGTAAGAAATATTACCACATTTCGGTGGGATCGTTCAACACTACAATAATATCATCACTATTACGTTTATCATTGGTCAAAATAATATTAGGATTACAAACATTTATAGAATAACCATCTAATGTGTTCATAGGATTTTCACAATCATTTATCAAATCCCTTTATCATGATTCTACTATTTTAAGAGAATATTATTTATGCGATCATATTATGCAAAACATTAATACAAATGAATAATAAAATTCCTTTATTAATAAATAAGTAAATTATAGTATTACAAATATACAAATTGATTGGCTTTATGGAAGCACCCTAAGAAGATGTATATATTATATAATGAATTTAATTTCACAAGAAGGAATAAGTTTAACACATACAAAAATGGGAACAATTAAGCATGTTATTACTTATATTTGTATCATCTCTAATATGTTTTCAAGCAGAGCATTAGATGTGTAAACAAATGTGAGTACGAAGAAAAAAATAAAAATTAACATTAAAACTCGTTAGAATTTAACCTTTTTAATGTTAAAATCTTATGAAAGTTATAAAACTATAATTACTCAATATTTTAATACACAACCAAAAGTTTATAAAGATCTTAATATAACGACAAATGCGCAAATATATTTTAAATCTTGGTACTAAATGTGAAATAACTTCATTAAATTCACTAATTTTATTTATAATTTATAATTTCATTAGTTCATAATTTCTAGAAATACCAAATCTTATTGTGTTTTTACACGATTTTGTGTAAACAATTCTGAAATAATATTATCACCAAATTGAAAAAAAAAAAAGTTGATTAATTGTGACAACTTACCTTACCATATAATCCCTCGTATTTTGTTGAATATATGTGAAGTTAGACATCTTCCCTATTATAAAAGTTGAAAAACTAGTAGAAGAAGATTTATGTACCAATCTTGACCTTACAAGCGAACTTTGTTATTGCCTTTTAAGTGTGGTGACATTCGAACTTGTATATGTTAAACTAGAACCGTAATATTTGCAAAATATGTAATAAACGATTTTACCACAAATATATTTTTATTTAACTAAAATGATCTGACACTATTGATTTATGGGTTTTTTTTTTTTTAATGAAGGTTGTGGCTATGATTCATTATCAAAGTATTGATTTTTTTATTATTGAAATAATTTAAAAAATTAAATTCATTTAAATTAAAATCCACTTTGAAATGAATTTGAGGAAAAAATATGATTAATTGAATTGAACAAATATTAAAATAAAATTAACACAAAAATAGTTAGAAACCATATAAACTTGACTTGAGATTTGAAAGAATTCGATAGATTAAAAAATTTGAGAGTGAAGTGATTACTTAAATAATTGTATAAATTTAGTAATATTTTAAATAAAAAATAAAATAATATTTTATTTAATTATATAATAATATTATTTATATATTTAAATTATATATATAATATTATTTATTACTTATTAATTTTAATTTTTTTGAAATAATTTTAATAAATGATAAAGGGCGAAGGTATTCTTCCGGTTGGCTATTATATGCTAACACTGTATTGCCATAGCCTTGCTCGTCTTCCAAATGTGAAAATAATAAAAAAATAATTATAAAAAATAGAATTGTCATCTTGATTTGAATGTGAATTTTGTGATTTTTCATTTGGGTTTCCACCGAAGACAGTGAGATGAGAGCCGCCATTATTGGCTGCCAGTAGGGCTCGATTTTCGCAGATCTACTTTCTCCGTTAAGGTTTCTCTTTCTTTCTATCAAAACAATTCTATTCAATTACTTGTTTTTTTAACCTAACTTTATTGCTCGCCTAGGGTTAAAGAAAACCTAGGTCTGGGGCTAACAAAGTCGAATTTCTAATCAAATGTTAAGCTTCTTTTGAGATTGAGACACTTCGATTCGAGGTTAGAACCGTCGTAATTCTTATCTTATCACCTTTTTTTCTGATTATGTTTTCACTGACTATCTTCTAATTGATTGTTGTATAAATTTTGGCGTTTAGTTATTTCAAAATGGGGGAAGTTGTTCCCATTTACTACGATATAATCGCTTTTATATGCACTGCTGGAGCTACTTCTTTGGCTGTTTTCCACATCTACAGACATCTTTTGAATTACACTGAACCTACTTACCAGAGATACATCGTCCGCATCATTTTTATGGTCCCTGTAAGCGTTTCTTTCTCTATATGTAATCATTTTTTACATCTTTCACTGCACGTGCTTTTGAGTTTAGTTATTATGAATTTTGTATCTCTTTCTGTCTTCCCTTTCACTTGTCAAGTTCTTCCATGGATTTTCCGAGATGTGTCTTTCTGTAATTAGTGGAGTAGTTCTTGTAAGGAATGGTTTGCTCTTTCAGGAGTGGACAGTGGGATACTTCATTCCATGAAAACTTGCATTTCATGCAGCATTATATTCATTGTTGCATTTTTGTTGAGTCTTGCAATGTTAGGAAATTGTGGCTTATATTATCAGTTACTATATTGTCTAAACTATGTGAACCTTTCTTCGTGGCAGGTCTATGCATTGATGTCTTTCTTGGCTCTTGTTTTACCAGATAGTGCTATATATTTCAACTCCATTAGAGAAGTGTAAGTATGTTTATTTTTATATTTATTTTGAAATGTGGGCATTCAACTTTAATTTTTGTTTAGTTTTGTGGTTGATAGATTTTGTCTTTCTGGCAAGGTCTGTCAAATCGTTGCCATATTGGGAAGTAACACACTAAATGTGTATCCATTAAGGTTTAGCTTGTATTTTTTTTCCCTTTGATTGATAAATGAGTTACTCTTAGTTTGTTTTCAAGTTAACTGTTACTCTACATCTTCAAGAGTAGGCTCCATGGTTCTGAAATTTCTATCATCTCTTTAATTTTCTGTTCCTTGGAGCTTGTTATGGGGCCAGTTCTATTTCTTGGCTTCTTCCTTTATGCTTCTGGGACAGCATTTAACTTCTCTCCTGACAAAAGGATAATGGGAAAAGAGTAGGATATGCTCAGTAACATATGGTGTCCTATAGTTTTTTTTCCAGCTACTACATGCCAACTAGTATTTTAATGGTCTGTAGTAGCTGGCAAAATTTCACATTGATCTTCTCTTCATTTAGAGGAAGAGAGGTGAGGTGATGGTGTCACTGAAGTATTTCTATACCACAGTTGGCAAAGAAGGAACTGTAGATATTATGAAATTAGCACTGGGTCTCTAACATCAGATTTTAGGAAACTGAACTTCACAGAGGTGGATGCAATCCAAATGACCCAACAAATTCCAAACCTATCACATATATGCATGCAGTGTGGATAAATGACTAGATACAAGAAGCAAAAACCTCTGAACACAGCTCCTTGTTGTAAATAAACAAGAACTTTGGTAAAGCGTAAAACAGAAAAAAGATTCAGATCACTGCAGTTTCTGAAATTTTGTAGGATGAAAAATAATGACGCGTCTTTGACTTCGATGGTTATAGACACCAAGAACCCAAAAAATAACTATTTGCCAAAGAAGGCAGGGAGACTCCCTGAAGTAATCATAAAAATGTCCTGTCGCATTCTAGATCACTCAACAAAATAATTATCACTGCAGACTTCCATAAAATGCTTCTTTATATCCTCAAACGGCAGGGGAATTGCTCATAGAACTAAACAGCAGCAGAAAAAGAATTTTAGGGCAAAAGATCATTATTAGAGTTAGAAGCCTAACTAAAAATTGCAATTCTTGGGAATAATATTGATATTCAGATCATATTTTTGATTAATTTGTGCTGTTAGTTGCTTGTTTGCTTTGTAGATTTTACTTCAAAATATGGTTGTAATTTTTACTTGACTGATTTTCCTGTTGTCATTAACCAGTCAGAGGCCTCTGAAATACTTTTGAAGGAATAAAACTTGCTTTATTTATGCAAAAAAAAAACAAGTGACAAGTTATGGTTTGCACTGTGGAAACCATTCTTTGCTAATACTGTTCTTTGAATTGTTTCAGTTATGAAGCTTGGGTCATTTATAATTTCTTGTCATTGTGCCTTGCATGGGTTGGTGGCCCTGGAGCAGTTGTGCTAAGTTTAAGTGGTCGTGTTCTAAAACCATCATTTTGTTTGATGACGTGCTGCTTCCCTCCCATACCACTAGATGGGTGAGTTTACCATTATTATTGACTGAATGAATAAGTTATACTTATTTTTAGATTCCACAATAGAATCAGTGCATCTATAAATATTTTTGGAAATGTTCAGATTCTGTTACAATCTTTACAACTTGATTATATACTTAAATGCCGTATTACTGATGATAAACTTGCATATGTGGTAATGCAGGCGTTTTATAAGGAGGTGTAAGCAAGGCTGTTTACAATTTGTAATCCTAAAGCCCATCCTTGTCACTGTAACTCTCATCCTTTATGCTAAAGGGAAATATAAAGATGGAAATTTTAGTCCGGACCAGTCGTATCTTTACCTTACCATCATTTATACAATCTCATACTCTACGGCTCTTTATGCTTTGGCATTGTTTTATATGGCGTGCAGAGATTTGCTACATCCATTCAATCCAGTTCCAAAGTTCATCATCATCAAATCTGTTGTTTTCCTAACTTATTGGCAGGTGAAATTTAATTCTAAACTTTTTACCATTAGATATTAAATATATATTATTTCTGTATCTGCAATATGTTTTTAAACCCATGACAACATTAAATTGGTGTACTGCTGGCATAAAGCATTAATTGGTTTTCTTTAAGGAAAAGAGTACTGTAGGGGTCTGAGGAGTGAAGGGAAGAGATGAATTTTACATTTAGTATTGATAGAGGGGAAGGATTCATCTAGAGGAGAGAGCGAAAATGCTCTCACAACAAATTGAATATTTCACTGCCATAGACCTTCCAATAATGAGCTATTGCAGACTATTGTTTCATCACTCATAGGAGTGGTAAACAACGAACTTATTATTTGGAAATATTCTAGAAATTCTGAGACTTTGGAAATTCCTGAAATAATAATGAATCTAGTTTCTTTAATGAAAAGATAAAATTTCTTCTCTTGAGTGCTAAAATGCAGTTGTAAATCTGAGACAACCTAAAATCTATGATGATTTTACTTCCCTATACAACTTAATCTCTTCTCAAATTTTCAGTAGATGTGATTCAATGCAGTGTTAGTAGAGCCAATATTCATGATAAGACAGCTATTCAGAAACAAGTAAAAGCACTGCTGTTTTATAGAAGTAATCCAGCCTCATTATCAGTTATTAGATTTTTCTTGTAACCTTGAGAGTTGATTTGATGGGTTTTACGTCTCTTAGAGCCATCTACATGACGTGTATAATAAGTTATCTAACTATCAAGATTTTATGGTCCACTTGTTAATTTTGAATTTGATGAACTGATTAGAGGTGTGAGGGGATTTCTGGGCATCCAATCTAAAATTTATGGAAAGACAAATGTTGTTTTGAATATATCATTTTACTAGACTTCTTGTCTTATTTAAGTTGATTGGTGCTCTCTTTTGTTTCTTTCTTGGTTTACTGTTGATGCTTTTTGATGAAAGACTATTGAGTTACCTAATGTTATCTGGTGTTTTTAAAGGTTGATCTGATTTTTCTGTCTTAACTTAGACTTTATCTACTAAGGAAGGTTAAATTTGTAGATTGTTCTGTTTTAACTTATTTGTCTTGTTTCTGTCAGGGTGTTCTGGTTTTTCTTGCTGCGAAGACTCGATTAATAAAGAATGCAGATCAAGCTGCTGATTTTCAAAATTTTATAGTATGTGTTGAGATGCTTATTGCTGCTGTTGGTCATTTTTTTGCATTCCCATACAAGGAGTATGCTGGAGCAAATATTGGTTGCTCTCGTGGTTTTACGGGAAGCCTTGCACATGCTGTGAAGTTGAATGACTTCTACCATGACACTGTTCACCAGGTGCACTGGTGCTTTAACATTGTATCTAGCAATTCTTCTATTGTTTAATTCTCCATATCGTAGGTTGCTTTACCTCCACAGCTATACTGATGGTTGTTAATATTGTGCAGTTTGCTCCAACTTATCATGATTATGTACTCTACAACCATAGTGAGGGTGATGAGGGAACAAGGAAATACCGTTCACGCACTTTTGTGCCAACTGGCCCGGAAATGGATGCTGTGAGAAGGAATAAACACATGTTTGGAACCAAGCTGGATGACATTCAGCTATCAAGTCTTTCATCTTCTTCTGGAAGCTCTCAGTCTGATATATCGAAGTCATCTTTGCTTGTAGATACCTCGAATTCGTTATCTGTGCCCTATGATATGTCACTTATTGATATTGACATTTCCAGTTACCCTGAAAAAGTTTCTGCGGCAAATGAAACTGGGACTCAATGACAAGAATGAAGATTCCACTGCATATGTGTGAGAAGAGTGTCAATACTAGGAACCAAAAGAGTTGCGACGGATAATATATTTGCCTGAAGGAAGCCTTGTTTGTCTAATTGTGTATGAAAGTGGTGTTAAAAAAATGATAGAGCCCTCAGTTGTCTCTCTCATGTGCTTTCAAGTATTGTAATCACTGGTACAAAACGAAAAAAAATTGATTTCTGGGCCGATTTCTTCACTATTGTCCAGTGTGTTGCCTTGCCATTGTAGATATGGGCTTCCATTGTCATACTTGCTAAATCATTACTTTAATCACCAAATTCGTTTCTGAATTGTTTTCGGCCACACATCTGAAGACCAATCATTTTGAATTTGGACTTTTCTAGTGTTGGTTTGAAATTTGGAGATGGCTGTTATTTTCTTTATTCTGGATTTCTTCTTGTCTATATGTACTCACTAAATGCATATAGGTTCCTTGGTTTTTTTGTCTTTATTTTCTTTCCCATTCTTTATTTTTTTATTTCTTTCTGGGAAAGAGGGGATGGGGGATTTGGTGTGGTGTGACGTGTTCATTTTGTCTTCGAAGTTTATATTTTTATATACAGTTTGGTTACCAGTTGGACGTTCTGTTAGATCCAGATTCTAAATTGGGTATCTTTTTGACATTTTTTACAACCAAATGATAATGAAATGAAGGAAGAATCTGATTGGATTGAAGATGGTGCTACATTGAGTGAAGTTATCTATATGGTTTAGGAAGAAACCATAGTGCACGGATTTCCCGCTTGTGTTAGCCCCACAGCTGGAGTTGCCGGGCATCTGAGGTGACAAACTGCCAAACTATGATTTGTAGATAGATAATTTTGTTGCTAATAGGAGAAGAATATTTGATAGTAAGCAATGACTAGATAGATGGCCCATTTTGGAAGGTATAATATGTGTATATTTTGCTTTTCCGCTGTTGATGAGAAGTTACAGGTATTATTATTATATAACAATTCATGTGGGTGGGTGAGTAGCTAAATTTCAATCAGAGTGAAGTGGTTTCCTTTTCAAGTGAACCAAAATGACAGGCAACAAGCGTCGCAACTTTTGCTTTATTATTAATTATAGGCGAAGGAAAATTATGGGCACTGCAGCCATGTTTTAGGTTTTAAGAGCTGACAATTGTAAGTAAAGTTTGGCACAAGTTATTAGACAGGAAAACTTGGAGGAGAAACAGTGGATAGTCAAAATAAGTATAGTTTGTTCTAACTTGGAAAACAGGACTTTTAGCAGCATCGGTGGGTGGGTGCACCAGTCTGTCTTTGATTCAGAAATTCGGAGAACTTCTTCAAAGCTAGTTGGCATTACGTTGTATCCATGTATTCTAGATGCGTTTGTCTCACTCTTTTTAACGTTACGGGTAATCAACGTTCTTTTCCTTTATGCAGCGACTCAAAACAGTGTAAAGGTTTTTTTTTTTTTTTTAAATCATAAGATTATATGCCTAATTTTATTTATAAATAATAATATATCATTTTTTTTTATAAAAAACCTAGACCATAATAATCAAACCCACAATCATAGTACCAGATAAATTAAAATTTTACAAACGTGATAGAGACTCAAACTCAGAGTTCATCTTGAAAGTTTTAATACTGCACCGGTTTATTATCCCTTAGGGTCAATAATAATGTGTCAGTATATAATTGAGTGTTGATTTATTTTAACTTTCAATTATTTAATCATATGATAATATATTATTGTTTTTATATAAAATTACGTATGTAATATTGCTCTTTTTTTAAATTTAAAATTGTTTAAAAGAGCAATGAGTTATAAATTTATAATCAACACTAATTTAGATACTAATAACGATATACAATTATTTAATTGATTATTATTTTATCTTTAATTTAAAATTAATAAATTATATAATAATAAATCATTTTTTATACCTAAATAAAGAATTATTATAAATATATAGTTTTATTATTTTTAAAATACCACTTAATTGGCAAATCCGCTTGTTCTTGGTAGGATGTGAAAATCCTCAAGCGTGGGATTTGCTACAAAGGGGTTAGGGGTGTCAAAAAAAAATTCGATAATCCAGTTGAAGCAATTTTTGAATCAAAAATCGAATTAAAAAATAGGGTATTTAAAAAATTAGTTCAAATACTGATTTAAGAATATAGAAAATTTGATTTTTTAGTTTGATTATCGATTTATCAAATTTTTTAAACCAGTTAACCGAACTGAATTAGTTTTTTAAAAAATGAATAAGCAATTAATAAAATAGGATAATTCTTTAAACTTTGGTTTAAATCTGGTTAACCAAATATTTAGTTCGGTTAATTAATATTTTTAATTTAGTTAAAAAATAATTCAATTTTAATTTATGATTTTTTTCTAAATAAAAAATTTTGTTTAGATTGATTTTAAAAATGACTAAATCCATTCAATTAACCAATTTTAAATACTCTCACAAGAGGTTGATGTAGACTATCCAAATGAAACCAAACCACCCCTGCCCAAGTTGATGCAATTGACCCACCCCAATTTGGTTTCGGCCTTGAGCTTGTCCGAGGTTAGAAAAGATAAATAAATAATAATAAATAATTATTAATAATTTATGTACGATTGATAATATATTATCATTTAATTGAATAATTTTTAATTAAAAATTAATACATAATTATATACTAACATATTATCGTTAATATACAAATTAATACTTATTGTTAGTTTACAATATTACTCAACAAATAAACATAAATGGTTAATGACTTGATCGTTCATAAGGTTTGTTTTGAATGCTAAATATCTTCTAGTTTGAGAAAATCACTTTTATCTTTAATCTTTCTTAGCATCATAACTGAGCTAAACTGATTATTATTGGACTCAAGTTAGACTCGATTAGACTTATGCAAAATGTTTGAGTTTGAGTTTGAGTTAAAGACGACAATGGGTCATATTAGATCAACTTGAGCGTGATCCACTATGCTTATGGGTTATGTAGGCCAACTTACAAAAATATATAGGCCTGTAACATGACCTATGCTATGTTGAGTTCTTAATAGACCAACTTGTGAGCTTTTGGTGGGTTGGTCTGTTAATTATATATATATTTTTTATTTTTTTCAATTATTTTTTGTTTTTGGCTATATTTTTAAAATTTTTCATACTAATTTTTTCTTATAAAAACAATGACAAATAATAATAATTTTGATTCCCGATATTATCTTTTTGTTTTTCTATCAAATTAATAATAAATTTATTATTATTTTTTAATTTTCATAATATTAATGAATACTATTAGATTTTCTGTGTAAATTATTTGGATTTTCTATTTAATAATAAATAAATAATACATTTTTTTTAAATAGTGCACAATGTCGTGCCACCTCAAGTTAGCCTGCGACATAACTTGCATGGCTCATGGACCGCTATAATGTGTGTTGGACCCTTACCGATCGTGCCAATAAAATGGAGCTCAAGTTGGGTCTTGACTCAACCTAACCCCTTTGATGTGTCTAGCTTGAGATCAGTGAATTTCAAAATTATAGAATTGAGTTCGAATTGAAGATAAAAACTATTGAATTGAACTCGATTAAAAAAATTATAGTTAAAGTTTTAAATTTTTATTTTTATCAATTAACACTTTATATACAAAAATTTGACTTTGGATTATACCTGTGAATTTTAGAAACTAATGGGGTCCTATTAAATTGTCATCTTAGTATGTCAAAGTTAATTATGGGCAAATATAATTAGTTTTCAATAAAATTATATACATACTTTTATAAATAATTTAGATATATAAATAATATATTATTATATAATTAAATAATTTTAAATTAAAAATAAAATAATATTTAATTATATAATAATAAATTATATATATTTAAATTATATAATAAAAATATTTACACATAATTTTACTAATTAACTTTACGGGATAAAAAGTAGGACTTTGAGATATAATTTTAAATTTTCGAAAATTTATTAGTTTTATAAAATCTGTCTAAACTGATTAACTCAGGGACAATAAACTTGTCGAGGTGGCAGCGAGTAACTGGTGAGCGAGCAGCCGTAATCCAAAGCATATCCGAACCACGTGTAAAAGTTGGTTTATTTACGAGAAACCGGTTTGGCTCTTGATAATATTTTCAGGTTTAGAGGCTCTCTAAGGCAGTGCACTGATGGCAGACAAACTTCTAAGAAGCCCAAAGCCAAAACCAAACTCCAAAGCTATGTGAAAGTCTAATCCATTTCTATACCCAAGTTCAACCCTTTCTTCTTATATATATTTTCATAACCTTTCAGTTTCCACCAAATTATCATTCTCACTCTCTTCTTTCTAAGCCGTCATGTTGTTGGTGCTGCACAATCAGCTTCAAACCCCACTCTTTAGGAGCGAGTCATTTGGGTACATGGAGCAGAGCAAAGTGATGATGGAGAAGAGACGGCTCTTCCTGAGAAGCTACCACTTCTGCAGAAAGAAGAGTGCGAGTGAGAGAATCAAAACATCTCTTATAAGAGTCAAGACGGTGATGGGGCTGAAGCTAAGATCGGCTTGTAAATTTCGGAAGTTTGTTTGGTCAAGGCTTAGATGGAGCTTAAACTATCGGAGAAGAAGATTTGTTCGTCTTGTAAACCACAACTACCACCACAAACATTGCAGCTCTTCCTCCAGCTTCCTGTAGTGGTAGACAAGACAACTCCGTTTTTATTTTATCATATTATTATCCTTATCTTATCTTTTTCTTACTGTTTCTTCAAAGATTTGATGATATGCTTGCTTGTTAGAGTTTGGTGTTTTATATACAGAAAGCTAGTAACTTTCCTGCAAATCTCTCATCAAATTAGTCTAGAAATGATAAATATGTTTTCTTTTTTCCTTTTTGTCAAAGTACTTCTGCTAGTTGCTTCACATGTCCATTAGTATGGATCATAAATTCTGTAATTGCTAAATTTTATGTAATTAGTCATTGACTTTACTGTTGTCTTGCGAAAGCTATGCCGGGTTGGTGTCAAGGGTGGAAGGGAATCCTTTTCTTCAAGTAAATGAGGGATATGGAAAAAAGGGGATTGATGAAATTTAAAGTTCAAAGTTTGAAAATTTCAAGGTTGAATTTAGTTTGAGGTGCCATAGACTAAAGTTAGGCATGCAGTTCCCAAAGATGAAAGGTTGAATGAAGAACATGCAGAGAATGATGATGTGTAAAGATATTACCATTGCTGTTGCTGAATTTGACTACATACACCACACCACACCACGCCACACCACTCTTTTCTTTATTTCTTTCCTTATCGTTGATGACTCAGCGCCATCTCCAAGACTTCATTTCCCTAAGACATCTTTGATTTGATATTGGGGTAATCCATTTATCGCCTTTGGATCTTGGTCAAAGGTTTTTATCAACTTTAATCCGATTAGGTTAATTTAGTAGCATGGCATATTTAATGGTAATGGTGCATATGGAGCAAGCTGTTTGAGAAGAATAGCTTGAAAAATGACAACTTTCTCATTCATTTATTGACGGAATTTCCATTTGGGTAGTTGCAGAAAGACTGCTACAGTTACCCATATATATATCTATATATATTGGTTTGGTGGGGATGACGGAGAATGAAAAGAAAAATAAAGGCAAAAGAGAAAAGAAAAGAAACGTGAGATAATCTTCTCTGTTATTAAACTATAAGGAGCAAGAATTCCAGTGGATTAGGTGGCACAAAGACATTGGAAATCTACGTCACTTACAGGTCGAAAGTGCTAACTAAATTCACTCATCTCTTTGCTTCTCTTTGTGGACAAATATGAATTAGTTAAATAAGAAAGCATATTCCAGGATCAGCAACTGTGCCAGATCCTACTGTTTATTATTAAGTCAAACATAATATGGACATTCTTCTTTTAAATTGCACCTTTCACACAGCTACGTATGTTTAAAGCAATCGTTTGATTTTGAATGAAAAAAGACAACTTTAAAAACTGTTCTTAAATGATATATATATATATATATATATATATATATATATATATATATATATATGTATGTATGGCAAAAGAACTTATCCCTACCCCAAGACCGTTACTTTTTTTAATTTTTACTCCTTAATTTTAAAAAATGTTTTTACCCATCTTGAGACCATTAAAATTAACTAAATCATAAACTTGACATAGGAGGAAATTATTATTTTTTAAGATTTAAAAGAGGGAGGAGTAATATAAAATTTTAGTTTTTTTAAAATATTACAAGTAAAATATCATTTTTACCTTTAAAATTAATAAACTTAACAATTTATAAGTAGGTGAAATGATTTTTTTAAATTAAAATATAAAAATTTGAAAAAACAACAATAGTTGGGTTTGAATAAGTCTCTTGGCCTGTATGTAATTGTTAAACTGTTTTCATACATGTCATTCGCGATAAACTTATGAAATCCATGAGTGATACGGTGGTATGATGATACAATATATATACCATGAAGTACCAACTGATAAGGAAAATTTAGAAAATTTGTGATGAGAAGTGAGCGAGGAAAGTTGAAAAAACTAACAGTGAAAAATATGTGCTTAATTGATGAAATTTGAAAAGCGATGATATCAAGCAAAGAGTAAATTCCTGATTCATGTCTGATAAAAGTCAAATTGAATCCAGAGCAATTACGATTAGAAGGAGAGAAGGAGAGAAAACCTCAGGGAAGAAATAGCCATTTTTCAAAATTTGAAAGAAAATTTAGGGGCAAATAATGAGTTTTCAAATTAAGGGGGGAACATGTGATAAAAGTTTAGTTTTTTAAAGAGAAATTATAAAAAATGGCCAAAATATCCCCCGATTAAGCAAAAATGCCCAAATTCACTATTCTTAAGCAAAAATGCCCATAGATTTTTCTAAAATACCAAAATTACCCCTCCCCTCATCTCATTTATATAAACTCTCTCTCTCTCACTCTCACTCTCACTCTCATTACATATATTTCTTATATCACTTAAATACTTACTTTCACTCTCATTTTTATTTAATATCAATTACTACGGGTTCGTTCGGAAAGAAGAAATTCATATTTCTGAATTCGAATAAAAAAAATCAATTCGTAAAAACTATATTGAAAATAACATATTATGAATAAATAGATATATTGAAATACCCTAAAATGTCAATAATAAAAAAATTACTCGAAAATCTAAAAAAACATATTTGAATTTTGAAAACTACACGTTCAAATAGCTTATGAACGAGAAAACCGAAAAATCGATCAAAAATTTCATAATTACATCGTAAAACGTGTCTAAAAAAGCACATTATAATTACAAATATCAAATTTCAAAATTACATATCAAAAAAGTCTAGCCCGATTACAAACAAACTCAAAATCATAAAAACCAAAAATCCTAAATTTGATAAAATAAAAAAAATTGCATAATACACATTGAAACAGTTTTATTTTGGCCTCCAGATTTGGTGCAACTAGAAAAACTAGTTGTCGTTATAGAGCTCGAAACGAGCTTCGCGTTGATATATTACAGGCCCTGTAACTCCTCCCGGATCAAAAGTTATGGTCGTTCAAAGTCTGTCTCATATAAACTCTATAGTTTTAAAAAAAGTTAATTTCTCCCCAACCCACCGTATACATAGCAACAACCCACTGTCAGGTGACAAATTTCAAAAAAGCCCACAGTGGACTGAGGACTCTCACACAACTCTCTAATATTTTGAAAATACTATTAAGCCCTCTAACCCACTGTCGACAGGGGGAAACACTGTTCCCACTATCAACTTCCGATCGCTTCGGAAAGAATTTTCGATCAAAAATTCGTCGTTTCGTTCTCCAATTTCAACACAAATCAAATCTACATAGGTTATAATACAAAATCCCTCAACCAATTCAACAAAAATAACCAAAAATCAAAACATTTCTGAAGGGAGATGATGGAGAATGAAAAGAAAAATAAAGGCAAAAGAGAAAAGAAAAGAAACGTGAGATAATCTTCTCTATTATTAAACTCTCAACTCATCAACTATAAGGAACAAGAATTCCAGTGGATTAGGTGGCACAAAGTCATTGGAAATCTACGTCACTTACAGGTCGAAAGTGCTAACTAAATTCACTCATCTCTTTGCTTCTCTTTGTGGACAAATATGAATTAGTTAAATAAGAAAGCATATTCCAGGATCAGCAACTGTGCCAGATCCTACTATCTATTACTAAGTCAAACACAGTATGGACATTCTTCTTTTAAATTGCACCTTTCACACAGCTACATATGTTTAAAACAATCGTTTGATTTTGAATGAAAAAAGACAACTTTTAAAAACTGTTCTTAAATAATATTCTAAAATTTTATATATATATATATAAAAGGCAAAAGCACTTATGCCTACCCAAAGATTGTTGCTTTTCTAAATTTTCACTCTTCAACTTAAAAAAACTTTTTTTATCCATCTTAGGGCTGTTAAAATTAACTGAATCTATAAATTTGATCTAAGAAAAAATTGTTTATTTTTTAGGGTTTAGAAAAGAGATATAAAATTTTAGTTTATTTTTAATATTATAAGTAAAATAATATTTTTATCTTTAAAACCAATAAACTTAATCGTTTATAGATGGATACAATAGTTTTTCAAAATTAAAGGGTAAAAATTTGGAAAAACAATAATCTTTAAGCGGGAATAAGTCCTTTGGCCTATACGTAAATGTTAAATTGTTTTCATACATGTCATTCGTGATAAACTTATGAAATCCATGAGTGATACGGTGGCATGATGATACAATATATAAACCATGAAGTATCAACTGACAAGGAAGATTTAGAAAATTTGTGATGAGAAGTGAGCGAGGAAAGTTGAAAAAACTAACAGTGAGAAATATGTGCTTAATTAATTAAATTTGAAAAGCGATGATATCAAGCAAAGAGTAAATTCCTGATTCATGTCTGATAAAAGTCAAATTGAATCCAGAGCAATTACAATTAGAAGGAGGGAAGGAGAGAAAACCTTAGGGAAGAAATAACCACTTTACAAAATTTGAAAGAAAATTTGGGGGCAAATAGTGAGATTTTCAAATTGAGGGGGGAAAATGTGATAAAAGTTTAGTTTTTTAAATGTCTTGTTAAATAACAGTTTTATCTTTAATCTTAACTGAAATTTTTAACAGAAATTTACTTATAAGTGAATATTTGTATTTTTGAAAATTAAAAATTAAGACTTATAGAATTTCACTATACTTTGGGTGGGAACAAGTCTTTTGGCCAAGTCAAATTGAATCCTCAACATAAAAGAGAGAACATGCACATAAGAGTAATATTGTATCTACAAACAAATATTATTAATATATCAATATAATTTAACGCGATAGTATATAATTAAGTGCTTTTGAAATAAAAAAATAAACAATTATATCACTTAAACAAATGTCGTCGCCTCATGAAGGCTTTATATTTAAGGTACTTGTGAGTATATTTGGTTTCCTCATAAAAAACAGTTGTTATATAGGTATAGGTTCAAACGAATACAAGATCAACATGTCTTTTGCTTATCGATTAAAAAATCAAGTTATAATGTTACATCCGAAGATCCGAATGTCTAAATATTAATTATTTAAAAGAGATAGCAAGTCATAATAATATACACGAAGTTTTTTAATATAACACGATTTTTTATTTTAATATATTTTAAAAGTATTCAATGATATCTTCATTATGAATAGTATGAATATTTGGATAATTTAGTATATACAAAATCTTATTTTTTATTTTGAATATAATTTGAATACTTTGTTAAAAAATTCAGAGGGAATAAAAATTTTGGGGATTGTTTGTACTATAGACATAATTCAATTAAAAAAAAAGGGTAGACCTTTCTCTCATTTTTCATTGCTTTTCAATTTTGATGGTGGACTCAGGTCCACCTTCATAATGCTACAGATCCCTTCCTTATGTTATGTGAGGTGTAATTTATATGAATAAATTAATATGATTTATTTTTAAATAAATTTTTGTTCACCTAGTAAATGAGAGTTAGTATTGATGTTAAGTGGTAAAGTGACTCTCATCATCACAAACAATTATTTTAGTTCAATTATTAGGCCAAAAGACTTGTTTCTCTATAAGGTATAGTGAAATCTCAAAGTCTCATTCTCACACTTTCAAAAATTTAAATATTTATCTATAAATCAATTTTTGTTAAAAAATTTAGTCAAAAATAAGGATAGAATTATATTTTAATAATAATATTAAAAAATATATAATTTAACCTTATTTTTCATTTCAAAATTTGAAAATTAACAATTTCATCTATGTCTAAACATTTTCAATTTTGAAAAGTGATTATTTCCCCTCACATTTTGGATTTTTTTCCCCTCTCCCACCACCACTCCGTCTCTGACGACTTCCTCATTTTTCCTTCATTCGGTTGGTTGTTTTTCACTGTGATTTGTCAGTGCACAGTGTGACGAAGAGACGAAGAGATCTTTGTCTCTTTGTCCCATTGTGCGATAAAGAGACGAAGATCTCTTCATCACAAGATCTCCAGACAAAGAGATCTCATCGTGGTTTGCCAACGCATGGCGACTGTGCGATGAAGATCTCTTCGTCAAGGATTCGTTGCATTGTCTTGGCCGAAGAAGGCTAAAGAGGGAAGGGAGAAAGACTGGGAGGGAGAGATAAGATAGGAGGTAAGAAAGCTGATGGTCAAAGACGGTGAATTGTCGTCAGAGAGAAGAGAAAAAAACCTTAGAAGGGAAATAGTCATTTTTTAAACTTTAGGTGAGAGAAATTATGAGATTTTTAAATTTGAAGAGAAAAATGTGATAAAATTTTAATTTTTTAAGTAAATAATGATTTTCTCTCTACCTATAACTGAGATTTATAACATAAATTGATTTATAGTTGAATATTTAGATTTTTAAAAGTTAGAGTATGAAACCCTGATATTTCACATGGGAGCAAGTCTCTTGACCTAATTATTAATCACCAAAATTGATTAACACTGTCCCAAAAGTGACTAAATTTTCAACTTCACTTCATCCTAAGCCAAGAAGATGTTTCCCAAGTAAATCTCGATTCTCAAGGCAAAGCCATCAAAGTAGATGACAACATGTAGTTGATATGTTGGTCCGGGCTCATGAATATCTACCAAACCCAAGCTCAATTTCCGAAGCAAATGGACACTCTTAAGGAGATTAAGCCCGTGCATGTGTACGATCTTAATCAGTCCTCGATGAACCCAGCTAGTGCTGGTGGAACAATTAAACAATCACAACAATACAAGCGGTCTGTCTTGTCGAGTAGATGACAAATTAGACCACACGTCACAGACCTGACTCCTCATTGTGCTTTAATTGGTAAAAGGTTCACAAACTTCACTTTCATTATTGACTAATCTCTGTTTCAAAACAATTAGCTAGATCTGCAGCTCCATTGGTTAATCATAATTACCACATTCATATTCATTCTTCTCCTTATCAAATGGATGAATTATAGCAGCTGCATCCCATATTCTTTTCTCCATTAATCTCATATACTGCCACTCAGTTACTCATTTTAGAGTCTTTTTTTAACGTGGTTTAACCGAAAAACTGTATAAGGGCATATGTGAACGATGTAGCTGATAATATATGTGAAGTCAATTACAAAGGAATTACCTCTTTCATTTTTATTGTCTCTCTTTGCCGTTTTATAGGGATGGAATTACGTTTGAATACAATATGATAATGAATGATGATACGATAGTGGGTTTCATAATGCATGGAATAGTAAAGACACTTCGCAGTTTGTTGCTGAATTCTAAGAAAATTATTTCAGGAACATATGAAATTAATCCATTTTGCTGATTTATTGTGAAGATCGTGGTATACATGGTCCTGGTTGTGTTGGCATGAGGCTTCTAGAAAAGAGATAGTCTTTCACAAGCTTTTGGCTGTATAGTTGCCCTCAATTTTAGAAGTACAAATAGTGATGCTAAAACTTTCATTCTACTTAATCAAACTCTACACAAACAATCAGGATTTCAACTAACAAGATGACGGCAGGTGGAGAGTATTTAATGTCTCGTACGCTTGAGTCGTGTGCCAATTGAGTTGCTTCAAAAGTCATGATTTCTTGAGGGTTATGTTTCTTCTCTTTAGATTGATACACATATTTTGGAGTAGTTTTTAATGAAGAAGATCTCTTCCCACTTTTCCATGTACAATGTGGAAAAGTGGGAAGGCAATGAGGTGTATTATGCCATGTACAAGCAGGAGAAGTTTGATAGCAAATTCCAGGAAGAATATAGAAGATATATTCAATGCCAAGCTTTCTACCACCAAGGAAGATCCTGGTGAGATGTGTGAAGCTGCAGCAACTCTAACACCTCAGACAGCCGCTTTTCCTTCCCCAGAAAGTGTAAGCCTCAGTGAAAGATGACCAACATTAAGAAGGGAAGCTTATTTGTTCCCCACTTCACTCTCAAAGTCAGTGCCTCTCTATGATATAACAAGAGGTTGCTTAATTTTACATACGAAAGGTAGTTCTTTATTTGATTAGAATGGTCTTGCTCTCCCAACACCGGTTGTAGTTAGACAGGCTTATATGAGTAATTAGAATGGTCTGTGATCAAATAAATACCATTCATGTTGGCATCCCCATTTTTGTAGTCCATGTTAAATCTAGGCCAAAGGACTATTTCCCACCCAAACTATGCTGAATTCTCAAAGTTCCCCCCATTAACTATGGAAATACCATTTACCCACCCATGACCAGTTAAATTTAACAGAACCCTAACGCTTGAAAATTTTATCTTTTTTTGCCCTCCTAAACTTTAAAAACTAAAAGTTTCTCCTAGCCTAAGTTTTAAAAAATGGCAGTTTCACCCTAGGGTTTCGTTTTGAAATCTCCAGCGACATCTCCAGCTCCATTGCTAACGACCTCTCCCTCCCGAAGCATCTTCTCCTTCCGGCGATCTCTTTCCTCCTATTTGGAAGCTCGATCGACGTTGGAGAAACCTTGGGAGACGAAGAACGTCGTCAGGGAAGACAAAGTTTTTCGTCTTCCCAAACAAAGACAAAGCTGTCGTCTTCAATTGGGAAGACGAAGAACTTCGTTTTCCCCGATGAAGTTCTTCGTCTCCTAAGGTTTCTCTGCCGTCGATCGGACGTCCAAATGAGAGGAAAGAGATCGTCGGAAGGAGAGGATGCTTCGGGAGGGAGAGGTCGTCGGCAATGGAGCCGGAGATGTCGTCGGAGATTTCAAAACAAAACCCTAGGGTGAAAATGCCATTTTTTAAAACTTAGGCTGGGGGAAAATTTTAGTTTTTAAAGTTTAGGGGGGCAAAAATAGATTATATTTTAGTTTATTTTTAATATTATAGAGAAAATAACGATTTTACCCTTACCACCGTTAATTTTAACAACTCATGGGTAGGTAAACGGTATTTCCGTAATTAATGGGGGGAATTTTGAGAATTCAGCATAGTTTAGGTGGGAAATAGTCCTTTGGCCTTAAATCTACTCAATAAGAACTGTAAATTAATACACATAACCTGTCATATATTAACTGCTGCTTCATTAATTTAGTCTTTTGATTCTACTGTTTTGAAAGTACTTACCCTAGGAAAGTTCATAAAAATGTCAACTAATGTCCATCTAATCACAATGAGATAATTTTAAGTCACACCGACTAAAGTTAATCATCAGTCACCTGTCTTACCAAGACCTTTTCTCAAGTTAATATCTTATTCATCCATTCTTACCCATTTTACTAGAATTGTAAGCTATTGACAGGATCATTAGTTCAACTTCTGTTACTATAAGTTATGAAGTCTTTCATAAATTGGGTGGCTTCTCCTTTATTGTAACTAATAATAAAGTGAAGGGATGACCTTGGGAAGGAGTGTTTGCCGATATTCCAATATAGAGTTGCTTTCATATTTATGTAGATTCATTTTTGTTATTGGTGTTTGTGGTTGTAAATGACTACACTTCTCTTATAGCCAATAGATGTGGATACGTTTTGGGCAAGAAGACTGCAAAGAGTTCACATGATTACTTGGTTATGTCTCCGTCAACGACAAATTTATATGCCTCCCACCAAAGCCAACACTTGGAGCTTTAACTATTCTTGTCTTCCTTTTTTGGTGAATTATCTTCCCAATTTGGTTTATGTATACACGCCATAGACAAATTAATTTTATTTGTAGTTATATAAAACTCCAATTTTGTAGTGGTTACTGTTTCAAGTTGAGAAATTTTAGAAGAGGTGAAAAAAAAAGTTTCTCTTTGGCCCGACTACTTGAAATTCCATTCTCTCTGAACAAAGGAGAGAAACTTGAGGTCAGTTTTGATAGGTTCTCTTCTTTTTCTTCTCATTTGATCCCATCAGTCAAGGGCTGTATTGGCCCTTGTTTCAGTATCTTGATTTTGTTCTTTCTGCGCTATGTAAATACCTATATCTGTTCATGTCCGAGTCTGATAAAGAAATTTCTAGAGTTGGTAGTACAGTTGATGATGATGATGATTATGATGGAGATGATGATGATCAGACGGTTGAAGGTGGTGGTGGTGGGGTCCATGGGAATGAGGGTGAGGAAAATCATGGAGGGTTTTCTTGGACACAGAAATTTAGACGAAGGGTTAAGAAGGTGGTCCTATTTCCAGTGGCAAAGGCAAAAAAGCAACTCTATAAGAGAAGACAAAGACTACAAAACAAAAGGGCTCCTCTTTCTGATGATTTTGCAGATGCTGGTGAGAATTTTGGCGATACTAGTAGTAAAGCTTGCTTCTTTTGTTTTATGCAACCACAAACTTTAGATTCATCTGCTGCGTCTGTCACAAGTGACCCCAATGATCCTAACTTCTCTATTGAGATGTTGAGGTCTTTGATTGAGAATAATGATTTCTATTCTAAAGAATGCAACCCCCACCTGAATTTTCACGGGTTAATGACTCTGGAGGATTGATATTGTTGTTTTGTGGTTATCTTTTGCCAGAAAGGTCAAACTTTTGCGTGCTCTATTGGTTTCAGCTGATTCTTAAGACTGGATTTTGGCGCACATCTAGAAAATTTTCATGTTATTGGTCAAATACATTGTGGACGATCATGTGGCATTTACCATTGTTTCTTGAAGTTTTGACTCCAAAACAATAGCCTAATCAAGCTCTGGCATATTTGTTTGATGAAAAAAGAAGAAAAGAGCACTGTGATCCACTGCCCAATTAAAACAGGTTATTGAAATCCCTTCTAGTTTTTCAATTGCAGAGAAATTTAGTATACTTATAGGTCAATATTGTCAATATTCATATTCTTAAGACATGATTTCATCATTTCATTCTTTGCGCACGATAAAGTGTGATTGAGTTCAGATTTCTGTGCACTGTTTGTTGCTACATGTGCCTGATTTAATAGGAATTGTGGAGAATTTCGAAGGTTTTTTAAGGACGTTTGGTTTGGGGAATGTTTTATTACTAAAATTAAAAGATTACCTTAAAAGATAGATTACCATGAGGATTAATGCATAATGAAAGATTATTGAAATCTTTTATTACTTTGTAAACCAAACAAGACAATAAAATAATAAAAGATAGATTACTAAGGTAATCTTTAAATTTTTCAATCAAATGAACCTTTAGAGTATACAATTTTAAGAATGATAGCCATCAAGTCCTTTCCCCTACTTTGCTTTATCTAGCTGCTTAGACTGTAAGGACCACTTAGTGTGAACCACATGGATGATGTTTAATAAGAAAGCAGCTACTTGGCCAGTCAAGATAAACAGTATATACAGTTCAGATCACAATTCAAAATGGTTTTCAAATTTAATGCAACCGCTGAATATCAAAATGGACAAGTTTCTGGGGATATTATTTCAAAGTGTATGTTTAGAAATTGAATCTTCCTAAATTTAGTACATACCAGTAGTAGAATTCGCCCGTATATTGGTAAAAGCTTTTCTAGTTACAGGTTATGGTATTCTTGCCGATGGATATTATTGCAGACTTATGACTACTGCGACCATGTTTTAGATAAATTTTTTCTACTTGTATTTTGCATTTGTTCTCAAAATATTCAGAATCAAGGTCTATGTTTGATTCTTTTATCTTTGGTTCTCCCTCATACAGTGTTGTGAGTGAACCATTGTCCATTTACATGTAACTCATGGGTTCAGCAATAAACCCTGTTAGGAACTTTTGAACCAGATTACACAACCTTTTTTTTGCCAATATTTTGGCCCTAAGGCCACCAAAAATTATAGTTCTCTGGCTTCACTATCTCCATATTGATATATAATAATGATATAGATGTATCTTCATATAGTTTTCCATGGCTTCATTACTGGAATCTGGTGAATAACAATAGCCAACAGGTGTGCTTCTAGTTGCTGGAAATAGTTTGTAAGTTTTATTAGCTTCTATAAGACTTCATTGGTCTTAAAGAGTAGAAAATAGCTTGTGAAACAGAGTTATGGTTGACAAAATTCTCGGTAAAGCCAACTAGCTTGTGTCCATGAAAGCAACAAATCAAAGAGAAGAAAATACTATGCCAAACTGGAATGAAATAAAAATGTCTCTTTCCAGCAAAGTCAGAAACATATGTTTATCAGAAGTGATTCACCAGTTCAATTTCTTTGCCAAAAGTAGGCCATGGCACTGGGTACATGGATTCTATTATTATCAATATCAACCTGCCAGAATCAACAGTTCTAAATATATAACTGCCAAAGAACTATTCCCACCCAATGTTTGGTGAAAAGACCAAAACACATCCACAGAAGTTCAAAAACCCAAACACACACTTGTTTCTAAATTTCCATTAAAATTACAATAAAATATTAGGGTAAAACTGTCATTTTAATTATATATTAAAAAATATATAAATTAATTTCATCTCCCCCCCCCCCCCCTAATTTTAAAAATAGATATTTCACCCTTAGGTCTCAACTTTGAAAAGACTTTTCCACAATCAAATCCCCAGGTTTTCTCCTCTCCAACAATGACGACTATATTGATCACCATCTCCATCCTACCTACTCCCTCTACCACCGCCGATGACTCTAATGACATGCGAAGAAGCTCTAACCAATGACTAATTGAAGATGAATCAAAGACCATGGCGTTCCATCGAATCTGTTGCAATCCCTCATGTTTTTGTCATCTTCTAGTCTTCTCCTAGCCCATGGTTCCAGACGTGGTTGTTGAATCAGACTGACAAGATTGAATTGACGACCTTGTCAATTGGTTTGGACGAAGATGGTTCATCTTCTCTGAGGAAGACGAGGTTGGAAGAAGAGAGAGAGATAGTCGGATAGTGCCTGTTGTTGAAGAGGGAAAAGTTTTGCCAAAAAATCGAAACCTTAAAAGAAAAAGTGAATTTTTCAAAACTTAATCTTGGTTGGAAATGGTTAGTTTTCCAAATGAGGGGGGGAATGAGATATATTTTATTTATTTAATATTATTAATAAATAGATAATTTTATCCTTTAACCCTAACTAAAAATTCATAGGTGTGTGGTAATGAAGTAAACTTTAGGTGGCTATTTGATTTTTGATCTCCCATAAGTATGTAGTCTTTTTACCAAACTTTGGGTGGGAACCTTTGGCCATACATAACAGACAGCAACAAATTAACAGCATTTTGGCATCCTGTACAAGGGAAGTAATTGTTGCGTCACATGTTGCTGTAAAGAAAACCAAACTTAAATCAATAATGTTTGGAATCTTAAGCAGGTATATGTCTACTCAACTAGTCAAACGTGAAAAGGATAGGGTCTAAATCAAAATCATTATCACTGGAGAATTTTTATCAATGCTACTATGAAAGAAATCTGCGAAATGCTGCAGATACACCACGTGCTCTTCAGTTATAGGCTATAGCAACTCCAAGATAGGAAGCCAAAATGTCATTATCCAAGCAAACTAATATTCTATTCCAAAATCATGATGTGGGGACTGCAAAGCAATGAAATCTCATTGCATCGTTTCTTCCTTATCCCATGGAGCAAACGTCAGTAATGAGAAATGAAAAGCTTTATCATGATAAAATTCCATGTGAACTTACAGTTACACCTTGAGGTTCTCTTTTTTAACAACACCTGTTCTTCAGGCCAACTTCTCTAGACCAGATGAAAGAAAACTTAAAAAGAAGTAAATAATTTGACTCTATGTGGAACAGATAACAGAAAACAGAAAAAATAATAATAATAATAATAGTATGAGTTTGTTAACATCCTTGGGACAGAGAACTGCAAACTTCAAAAGGAACTTATAGACGGGGAGTTTACAAGTTATCCAATTGGTGTTATCTTAATATCTTCAAGTAAACTGAGATATGCACATAATAAGATTTGTTGCGATTGGCGTCTTAAAGTCAATTCTTTTTATAATTCAAGTTCATGGATAAATGTCATATATGTAATTTTCTGTGATTTTTTTTTTTGGTCCATAGGAGCATATAATTATGCTAAGAGAAATGTCTTTAGAATGTTAAATTGCGAGGAGGGAATTAGTGCATGTCAACTGACTATAAGAACCTTATGTTCATATTAAATGATTGTTCTAGAAACATCCATCGTTCTGATATTATCATAACTAAGGGCACATATAATATAATTAAGATTATCATAGTGTTAAATGACTCTATTGAAAGGTGGTAGCAAATCTAATGTGTCAAAATTGTTTGTTGACAGTTTGGTACAATATATGAATATACATTGTAGATGTGTCCACTAGCTAAACCTGCCAAGAAGATTTTATATAAATGATTACTTTAATGTCTATGAAATAAATCTTCTTAGCAAACAAAAGTACATGTGGTCCTTAAACTTGAGGTCATCAGACTATCTTGTACAAGAATCAGTATAGTTTAACACCAACCTAATGTACTTTTTATAGAAGGTTGTCAGAAAGATGGTAATTTATCATATCGAGATATGTTCGAAGACTATAATAAATCAATAAAATATTTATCACTTCTGAGCATAAAAGCGAATATCTCTGATAGGCCATAATGATTGGCATTGACAACCAATAAAATCTATGATCTCAGTAGGATTGTGTCATTACTCAATCCAATATTGCAGAGACATTGATACAGACTTTAGTCTATACATAACGAGGGTACCTTGAGGTATACACTAAATCTATATCTCAAACTTGAAGAAATATTGTACGATAAAATAATCAAACTATACGAGTAACTGTATTATTGATAGGTTTAGAGTTAATCACTAACACTTCATTAGTCGGGTTGTCATGATGTCTTACTAGAAGTCAATCTTGGTCTGTGTGTGGATGGTTGTTGGGTTGAGAGCTCGCTATGAATCCATTCACTATCACCTTAACGAAGAGTCTATGGATCATTCATAATAGGAGTTTATCAAAATTTGGAGACATAAGATTATTTAAGATGAATTCGGTCTGGTATCTAGATGGACGATTTCAAGTTTGAGATGTCTTTGGACTAAAAGTGCAACTTATAACACCTAGGGACCAAAATGTAATAATCCTGAGATGTTTGAATGAAATAATTATTCTGAAAGTTGGGCATTTTTTCACTTGGATGAGGATAAAACCCAAATCGATTATTTTGGGTTATGTACGACTATGCATGGATCATGTTATGCTCAAACATCCATGATCCTTGGATAAGGATTATCCATGATCCTTATCCACCCTAAAATTTGATTATATCATGAATTGTACAAGATATAGATAAGAATGATGTGCGGTCATGCATTTTGATGAACGATCATGCATAACATCTACATAAATAGACGCGATTTCATAATTTCACAAGTTTTTATATACAAAGAGAGAGAGTGCACACTCATGCCTCTGAAACACCTGCTCGTGCACAAACCTCCTAGTAATAATTTGTGCACATTTAAGCTTCATATGGATACTGAGGTATGATTTTGATTGTGTGTTTTAAAAAATTTAAATTCAACCTTTGTTGCGTTTCGTGTGTCATAGAACCCAATAGGGGAGCCACATTCAAGTGATTATCATACAAATTTTATTATGCAATTCCATGAATTCAATTGAATAAGTATGTTCTTATTTTGAGTTTGAATTTGTGTAATCTTGTAACGATTGATGAGTGTATTGTTGTAGGCTCATTTGATATAAATCAACATAAATGTGTTGTCAAATTGTTAAATGCAAGTTGTGAAAATCAATTGATTGTGTGCCTCGATCTTGCATTGTCATGCTAAATCACCTTCATTATGCGTCGTTGCACATATTGAGGGTTGTTGTTGGGATAAGATAGGCTCTCATAATTTTTTTTTTTTAACTTTTGTTTCGTAGAATGGATTTGACCGATGACCTAGTTTTTCAAAAGATATTTGAAAACAAATTTGGGTTGGACGCAAAGTATTTGGACTAGTATTGACATCTTCAAACTGTACAAAAAGAGAAGAAAATATTGTATGTTTGTTGTGGAGGATTTACTTGCTGAGCCCAAACATGACATCACAATCAAGGAATTTAATGCTTCTGAAAAACATGAAGATGATGCAAAACATGCATTAAACATCATATTGACTTTGTTGACTCATGATATGCAAACTAACGATTTGACTGATAAAGACATAATTGATCATTTGCATAAGATTTTTTGGGATCATACTCATCTAGAGCGTTATGAAACAACGAAGGAAATCCTTACTCATAAAGTGGAGATTAGAACTCACATGTTTAAGATAATTAAATTGATCAAGAGGATCAAATCTCTTAGCTCACTTGTGACAAAAAAGCTCACGTATGACAAAAAACATAACATTCGACCTTGTTGTTTCATCTCTACTTGAATCTTATACTAAGTTTATTATAAACATTCTACAGGATCATAAGATAAAATCCACGGAAGGTTTGCTAAGAATGATGTTAAATGTTGATGTACACATCAAAATGACTACATTGGTCAAAGCCAATATGAAAAGAGAGGAAGAAAGAAGTAAGGTTATGGCTAAGCTAAATTCCGAATCTCATCCAGTACCTTAGAACACAATGAACCCTACTAATGGAGCAGATAGCAAAGGTAAGGTAGTTTGTTTTAAATGTGGTAAATCTGACCATCGGAGCAAATGCCACAATACCTTCTTTGCTAACAAGAAAAGAAAGACCAAGTCTTTACTTCATGTATTGATTGAGAATTGAACATTTTTTCTCAAAATTAAGATTTGTGCACCCAAGTAATCATGGTTTGCCACGTTATGACGTGTGTGCTATGAGTGAACAGAGGCATACATGTCTTGCAGAAATTAAGGTAAATTTTTGTTGTGCCTGAAGTTATGGCTTTAAATTTATCCTGGGTGCTAAGTACCCCGGCTAATAAAAATTTAGTTCGTAAAATTTGAATTCTGAGAATCAATTTAAGGATAAGAAGTGTGAAAGTGAACCTTTTCCATCATTTTTTTATGGTAAAATCCTGAGACTGACGTTTGCCAAGGTTGAGTCCCTCAAGGATTTCTGGGTATTTGATTGAGAGAAATAGCCTAGCATTCATGAATTAAAATATTGGACAATTAACTTGACAATGTTCCTGCTGAGAATCGATCGAAGCATTGTTAAATTTGTTGCCACAATTTACATAATATGTATCGACTATTTGGGGTGTGCGGAATTCGATTAAAACCATAAAACCAAACCAAACCACTTAAAAATTATGATTTAATTTAGTTTGGTTTGTTAAATGGTTTGGACGATTTTCAAACTGAACCAAACCGTAAATCATATTTGAAAAAAAGATATATATAATATAATATAATATAATATAATATAATTTTTCAATAAAAATTTAGATGTACAACTTGTTATTTTTATATTTGTTTTATCATTTTTTTACATATGTATTGTATATATATTTCATATTTATATTTTATTCTATAAAACTATCGTTCAATTAATTTTATTAAATAATATATATTTAAAAGTGAATAATTTTAATATATTCAAATCATAATCTAAATCGTATTTTTTTAATTTAATTTGATTTAATTTAAAACTTACAATGATCTGAAAAATTTTTCAAATCGTTTTTTCAGTTTGATTTGAAAAAATTTTCTCACTCAACTAAACTGGGTGATGCACACCTCTATTGACTATGTTACGGTGTAGTTGTACAGTTATAATTATATCATTATCATCATAGCTATGATTGTGTCGTGCTGCCCTGTAAAGTTACAATTATCATATTTACCATAAGCATAGGTCTGCTTTATTGGTTGGGGACAAGGGAAAAGAGCCAGACAGATCACTAGAAGGCAAAAAGAAATGGTAACTTAATTGTTTTTCTATGTTTGATAGAGAGTAATGCCATATCAGCTTGTACTATAATATCGAGATTTTTTTTACTTCATATGGTAGAAATTTTATAAAATTCTTTGATTGAGAAATCAAAAAGAAAAGATAACTAAGTAAAGTAAAAGAAATTCATCTCTATTCTGCATTAGAAGATTAGTTGGTCCATGTTTGATTGCTGGCTTTGCAAGGTAGTATATGTTATATATTTAAGGCCAAAAGCCCACCCAAGGTTTAGCGTATGCCTCCGCACACACCTAGGGGGTTTTAAAAACTTAAACATCCATTTATAAACTATTAAATTTAATTAAAACCATTTGTTATAAGGGATAAAATCATTATTTTATCATTAAACCCTAAAATCTTAAAAGTTTATATCATTTTCCCTTGACCCAAAAGTTTGAAAAATTCATATTTCCGGTTACGGTTTTTTCTTCTTTCTCGGGCAATCGAAATCCATTTTCGTCATCAACTGGCCTTCTCGTCATCTTTTTCTCTCGTTGTCAGTCTTCCCACTATAGCAGTTTCGTTAAACAAAGATGAATTGTTTTTGTCCAACCATTGGATTGTCATCAGAAGATTCGTTTGATGTCAATTCGTTGGGTGGATGAAGATGAATCGTCTTCCTTCAGTTGAAAAGACAAAGATGATGAATCATTTTTGTCTCTTTGTCGGACAAAGACAATTCGCCTTCGTCCAACAAAACTACTACAGTGGGAAGACCAACAATAAGAGAAGATGGTGGGAAGGTCGACTGACAGTAGAAATGAATTTCGATCACCAGAGAAAGAAGAAAAAACCTAAAAGGAAGAGTGAATTTTTCAAAACTTAATCCTAAGGGAAAATGATATAAACTTTTAGGGTTTTAGTAATAAAATAACGATTTTATCCTTTATAACTAACTA
Source organism: Mangifera indica (assembly GCF_011075055.1). Classification (NCBI taxonomy): domain Eukaryota; kingdom Viridiplantae; phylum Streptophyta; class Magnoliopsida; order Sapindales; family Anacardiaceae; genus Mangifera; species Mangifera indica. Next base: position 69,062 of record NW_025401172.1, on the reverse strand, counting down.
TTTTGGTTAAGTTTAACATCCCATAAGAAAGTGTTTAGGTTTTTGAAATCCCATATGTGTGTATTTGAGAATGGTTTAAACCTTGGGTGGGAATAAGTCCTTTGGCCTATATTTAATGACTTTGATTTAATATCCCAACTAATCTTTTTCAAGATATTTTAGGATTGCTTTCAATAGGCCCACATTATCATAATTACCATTTGAGAAGATTAAATATTTAATCATGTTTGGATTTTTCATTAAGTCCTAAATTTATGGTAGTATAGACTAATCTAACCCATCATGATTATCCTCTACTTTTAATTTTTTCAAATTTATGATTACAACGGAAGATCTTTAAATCAAACATTTGCTTACGACATATTTATGTAAAATTTATTTTGCATAAACGAAATAAATTCATACCATCTTAGTTTTATAAGATTTATGTATAAAATATAAAATATTGAATTGAAAACTTTATGCAATATGAATTTATTACACTATGGAGATTACCTATATTGAAATGATTGATCTTTTGCTATGAAACTTTTCCTAAATGACTACTTTTAATTAGTAAAGTTATATTGTATGAGTTTCGGAGGGAAAACCTAACAAATATACTTGGTTATTGGACCTCATCAAAGATCTAATAAACCTTAAGACCCACCATAATATCCTATATCCATATTAATATTGAGTTTATCTCGATTTTATTAAATCAAAATTATAATTAATGTTATCACACATTAGAAAGATTTATAACATACATTGAATCAGGAAACAGAGCATGTGTTTTATTATGAAAGAACAGAGATTGAAATAGAAATACAAACTCCACCCAATTTGATGTCACAAACTGAAACAAGCCCAAGTATAATGCAATGTATCATTGATAGAAATGGTTAATTAATCCTCATTCTCTACTTGGGAGCAAGTCTGGACTTAATTTTCTCAACTTGCTTGGTGCCAATTTGGAAAGCCTTGGTCAAGACATTGTCAGGCACTGTTGGCTGTGCAGTAAACAATGTGAGAGCAATGGATTGAGTACCTGGAAACTGGCTGTTAAAAGCAGCAATAACAGCAGCAGACACATCTCCATTGTTCTTCTGAAAATGCACCAGCCCTCTTGGAAACACAAAAGTTTCACCCTTCTTGATGACCTTTGTGAAGAGCTTGTTGGCAGTTGTTATGAAGCCAACGGTGAGTTCACCCTTCAGGACAAACACCATTTCGGTGGCGCGAGGATGAGTGTGAGGTGGGTTAAGGCCACCTGGGGCATAGTCAATGCGGGAAAGTGAGACACCAAGAGTGTTTAGACCTGGGATTTTCTGAACATTGGCTGCTGTCGCAAGGGAACCCAAGCTGTTGTTTGTGCTTCCTGGGTTGGCCAAAATGTCTGAGAAGAAATCTTCTTCTGTTGGATTTTCCTTGCAGGGGAATCCATTGACTTTCGTAGCTGTTGATATTCGTCAATTCAGGAAAAAGAAACAACAAAAAGAGAGATTATATCTACCACCTACAATGAAATTACTGAAAGCTAAAAGAAGAAGTGATTTTGAGAGGTCCCAATTGTAATATGGAGCTAAGGAGCAAGTGAGGTCAATGAAAATTATGAACATGAAGAACACAAATCAAGTAAGAAGAACAAGAAGTTTACCGGAATTGAGGTCGGCGACGCAAATATCTTGAAGCAAATCAGGATCTGCAACAGTGATTGACAAGGCCACAGCAAAAGTCAAGACAAAGAGAGTCACAAGAGCAGCAGCCATATCTCTTTTGTGCTTGGTAGCAGTTCCTATAAATTATTGTTGTTGATACAGGAGAAAGAAAAAGAGAAGCAATCAAGATAAGAGTAAAAGAAAAGTTGGATTGAAAATTGAAGAATGAAAGAAAAAGGATGACAGCGTGACGCATATATAGTGACAGACAGACAAGTAATGGGATGATAATATTGAATAATATTCTGTTTGAAGAGGAAAGTCAGGGTGAATACTGGCAAGAACATGGTGTCCTATTCGTAAAGAAAAGTCAGAACAAAAGGAAAGGCTGACGCTGTTACTTGCCACCTATTTTGGGCTTGGTTGGCTCTGATTTGGTGTGCTTTTATTAAGCTTGCATGTAGGGAGGGATGATCCCCTTCTTATTTTTTTGGTACTACTCTACAGGTACGTGGGGTGTCATTGCTTCTACTTTGTTCCTTAAAAGAATGTGTTTTACGTTGCTTTGCTTTAATTCGGCCCTTGCCTTTTACGGAATGCGATGTGTAGTCACATTTCACCTCCATGTTCGTATTAAATTTGAGAGTTATATAATTTCCCATCCAAGGTTTGACTTTAAAACAATTTTTCACATATAAGATAAACTAATCTACTTTTTTACATGTTTGAAAACTTGTAATTTAATCCCCGCAATTCAAATTTTAAAACTTTAGCTATTACGAAAGTCACTGATCCGAACCCAAATTCACTACAAACTACGAATGCCACACATCCAAACCCAAACTCATCACAAACTTAATAGAACCTAAACCCAAATTCACCACCACAAACTTAATAGAATGGCAAAATTTGCTTAAAAAAGAGAGTGAAAGTGAAAGGGGAAGAAAAGTTTTGATGACAAATATGATATGCAAAGGGATAATTTGGAATTCTATTGATTTGGGATAAGACGATAATAATGTAAAGTGAAATAATTAAGGGTGACATAATATTCTAACTTTATGACATTTTTGTGTAAATCAATTTTTTAACTCTTATGTTAAGAGAAATGTTGTAAATACTTGGTCATTATCTACATTTATTCTATCAAAATATTTTCAAATATATTATTTCTTAGGTTTAAATATATTTTTCCCTTTTTATATTATTGTATATTGATTTATATTTTCTTATATAAGATATATAATAAGTATAAATTCATATATTATTCAGATAGGTGAATATACTAGAAATATAAGTTCTTCATATTTTGATATATTCAAGTTACCGATCAATGAATAATATATATATATATATATATATATATATATATATATATATATATATATATATATATATATATATATAGAGGTGCCAATAGGGTCTATGGGTCAGGTCAGATCTAAGGTTTACAAAATAACAGACCTTATAAATAGATTAACCCATAGAAAGTATAAGATCTATGACCCGACTCTATATATAGGGTTAAGTCAGCTCATTAATTTTAATACAGAAATAATTTTTTATATTATAATCATTATTTAATTAATTAATTTTTTAAATAATTAGGAAAACATAAATAGGATAGGTTGGGCCAACCCATGAGCCTTGTGTCTAGGTTGACCGTTCCAATTGTGGGTCAGGCCAGGTCATTTTCCCGTGCTTCATGCTGAGAAGTGAGTCAACTTGACCCATGCGACATCTGAGGAGTTTTATTTGATAACTTTTGTATAATGGACAAGTCATTTGGTTACAAAATCAGAGTGATTTTGTGTTGTGTTGGAAGAGTTGGTGTTAGCGTGCATAGAGGAATATGGCTTGACGTGCTAGTAAATTTGGAAGAGACTTGGGATTTGGATATGATAATTTAATTTATACTCCAAGAGCATCTTAAATTAATTACACAAATTGATAATCATGAAATAGGGTTTTCATATGCTTAAAGTTTGGATTAAGAGCAAAATCTATCGGACGAAGTTTTCTATCCATCTAGGATTTTTCTTGGTAATAAGAAACCTTATCCAAATTGGAGTATCATTTTAAAGATCGAATCAATTTTATCAAATAAAATAAACTCTAAGTGTAATGATTGACTTTACAACTACTGAACTCATCGAAAGAGACTTTTAACTTATAATTTTTTATATATAAAATCTCTTCTTTTATCATTTAAATTATCTATCTAAGATTTATTATTGCCGTATCTTTAGAGTAGGTTTGCTGTTGCAAGCAGAAAGGCGGAATAGAAGGTCAATTAATCAAGTACATGTCTTTGAAACATTAGACAATTAACTGAAATTTGTCCATTAGACAATTGTTTCAACTTTCAAGGAACGGCTAAGAGTGAGTGTCGTGCACCCTTCAGCTTTGAAGGAATTGGTAACTTGCTCTTTTTTTGTTATTCATGATTGATTTGAAGTCTGCATTTATAGATAAATCTGAACATATTTATCCAATAACATTCGGATTTTTATATCTAATAAAAATATGTGTATTTAAAATAATATATATTAAAAATAAAATAATATTTAATTATATTATTAATATATTAGTATTTATTCTGAAAGCACATATGTCCACAAAATATATGCAAACACAACTAATTAGATCCAGGAAATATATTATTTGAAGCCACACAAATATATTCATAAAAATAAAAAATATATATGTATGTTTGTTATAAATGGTGATTTTCTACCACGTAAAAGAAAATGTGGACAATAGCATTAAATGAAGATGGGCGTTGGACCTTGGGCGGTGGACTTTGAACTGCAACATTTACCGCTTGGCAGCACATCTACTTCACCTTGGGCAGTAGAATAGGCTATATATAGGGAAGAGGACTATCCCCACCTAAGTTTTAGCGCAATCTCAAAAATATACTTACACTTGATAAAAAACTTAAACACTCACATATCTCTAAACAACCGTTAAATTTTCTATTAAATATAAGAGTAAAATCATTATTTTATAGTTTATATTCAAATTATATAATTTTATCGAATTTTCCTACTCCGATTTTAAAAATTAACTTTTACCCCATACCTAAACTTTGAAAAGTGATTTTTATCCATCTAAATCCCTAATTTTTTTCACTCTCCCTACGCCCACCAGCGACGACATGGTTAGAGAGAGAGTGACGAACGTCGTCCAAATATGGACGATGCTTGACGACACTTGTCGTCTAAAATAGACAAAGAAGGGCATCCAGATCTGGACAACGAAGTGCGTCTAGATCTAGACTATGCTCGTCCTCCAGATCTAGATGATGGTCATCCTCTTTGGATGACGATCGTTGTCCAAAGGTTGATCTTTGGACGAAAACTCTTCCACTGTCAGTTGGCCATCGCTAGAGAAAGTGACTGGATTTTAGAAGAAAAAAGTGAATCTTTTAAAACTTAATTCAAGAAAAAAATATTAGTTTTTCAAATTAAAAGAACAAAATGAGATAAAATTTAATTATTTTAATATTATTGATAAAATAACGAATTTGTTTTCTTTATGCTTTAGTGGGTTATCTATGCGTTCTTTAGGATCCAGTGGATAAAACAGCCAACAATATGGGCTCATGCCTTTGAGCTCAAAGGGCTTTCCTAGTCTCAAATTGGACAAAATCCAAAACATTTGGGTCCAACATGCCCCAAGCCAGTCTTGATACATACAAGGAATCTAAAACCTTATCCTTACCAAATTATTTGTACCATGTTCATATAATTCTAGTTTGATTGGTCACTTAAACAAGTTAGAACAAATTAAAGACTGGTTTCTGAGGAGGTTTGGACTTCCATGCATATGACCTAATAGTATTTTCTTAATTAATTTAATAGCGTTTGGATAACTGATTTTCATTCATTTCATCATCAACTACTGAAGATTATATTGCCGCCCGCAAACTCAGTCTCAAACAGGACACTCAACAGCTAGCTCCCCAGGCAAACTATGACTGATTTTCTACAAATTCTTTTACTTCAATTCTACCTATATATCGCCATAGGTTCTTGCATTCAGAAGAGAAGCAATCTGTTTCAGAGAGCTGCCATGAAGGTAATGTTACATTTCATGCATCTTCAGTTTCCTTTAAGGTCAAAGGACTTACTCCCACCCAAAGTATCTTGCTTTCTCAAGTTCCTATTTTTTAACTATGAAAATCTCAAACACCTATCTATGAGGGGTTAAGTTTATTAGTTTCAAGAGTAAAATCATCATTTTATCTGTAATATTAAAAATAAATTAAAATTTAATCTCCTCTTTTCCAAAACCTTAAAAACTAAAAGTTTATCTCTTAGGTCAAGTTTAAAAAAATGACATTTCACCCCCAAGGTTTAGTTTTCAATTCCCGACACCATCGCCAACGAGAAGATTCCTCGATACATCATCATGCTTTGGTGGTCTCTTTCCCCTCCTTTAGAATGTCGATCGAAAAAGATCTCATCTTTGTCTCACCAGTTTCATTCGACATCGATTGGGTGTTCAACTGAGAGGAGAGAGATTGTAAAGAGAGAGAAAATTTTGGGAGGGAGAGGCTGCCTACAATGACGTTGGAGTTTGAAAACTAAACTCTATGGGGAATGTCATTTTTTAAAACTTGGTCTATGGGGAAAATGATTAGTTTTTAAGGTTCAGGGAGAAAAGAAATAAAATTTTAAGGGGTTAGAATTCCATTAATTTTAACCGCCTATAGGTCGGTAAATAGAATTTTCAAAGTTAAGGGGTAGAAACTTGAGATAAGAAGATACTTTTGATGGGAAATAGTCCTTTAGCCTTCCTTTAATTATCATGTATGCAATCTTTGATGGTTTCATGCTGCATGAATTTACTTCAGAAAATAGTGATTAAGTCAGGTTGAATTGACTGACGATATTACAAATAATAAAATTATGTGCATAATTTTTATATACAATTTTATGCATAAATAATGATATATTATTATGTGATTGAGTATTGTTTTATCTTTAATTTTCAATTGTTTAATTACATGATAACACATAATTATTTATGAACATAATATTATTCTATTACAAATACCTAAGTTGTTTGATAGATATAGACAAAAAAAGACGGTGTTGGATGTATTGAAATTTGAAACTTGTTAATATTTGTTTATTGAAAATTGCCTTGAGATACGGAGTTTTAGAATCGGATTAAACTGATCAGTTCAATCAGTTAAACTCTGTATTAGTCTATAATTTGATCTGGTTTTATAATCTGATCCGTTTTATATACAAATATTGACTTGTTTGAAATTCGGTTAAATTTGATAAACTGTTTGAATCAGAAAAAACTATTTAAAACCAACAATTTGTAATTAGTTTTTTTCTTTATTTGTGTAATATAGTGTTAATTATTTAATTAACATATTTGAAATTATATTTTATATGTTTTATGTTTAAAAAATATGATAAATGTTTAATATAATTCAAGAAATATATAATAATTTGGTAATACGTTAAATCGATTGATTATCCGGTTGAATTGATTAAACTACAAACCAGTAAGATGATTGGTTCAATCAATACTCTAATTTTAAAGATATTGCCTGAGATTAGTCCCAATTCTACATATTTACCTATGATTCTATGAAGATGCTTCACTTATGGAACAAATGGTGAATCATACCATAAGTTTCTCAATTGTACCTTTCTTTATATTATATTTTCAGTAAAACTATGTGTACCAATTTCAAAATAACAAATTTGATATATGATATGTCTAGAGACGAAGACATTGAGGAGGGCCATCGAAAGGAGGCTGGGTAAGAGAAGAAGAGACGTTGCCTAAAGGTCACCAGAGGGGAAGAAACGTTACTGGAAAATTGAATATGAAAACTTGGAAACCCTAGGGGGAAAATGCTATTTTTGAAAACTTGGGTTATGAGAAAATTGTTAGTTTTTAGGATTTAAGAGATGAAATGATATAACTAACCAACTCAATTAATTTTAACCACTTATGAGTGGGTAATAAGATTTTTAAAATTAATGGAAGGAAACTTAAGAAAACAACATACTTTGGGTGGAAAATAGTCCTTTGGCCCTTTTAAAAACCAATAAGTTGTCCAAACCTAAATTTCAATCTGTTAGTAAAATCTAAATACCTATCCGTGGAAACCTAAAAGTATCATTGAGAAATTTTAGAGTTTCTCTTTCTATGGCAATTTTCCCCCATATATTTTCCCCTCTCACGCTGCCACCCTTCATTTTTGTAACTTCCACAATTGTCTATTCTCCACAGACTGTTGATCTCTCTGCAACTAGCATCATTTGTCTCTAATTGTCCTCTTTGTCTAAGACCAAGCTGACTTCAACCTAGTTATCTTCTCCAACGGTCGAGCTCTTGTTTGGCGTAGTCACACACATCAACATTTGTCCCTTTTCTTTGACTTGAATGATGACTTTTTTCTCCGATTTTAATCAACAAAGATTCTTTGTCGTCGACAAAGACTTCATCTTCATCTCTAGTCAGAGACAAAGATGTCGTTTTCGTTGAGACAAAGATGTCGTCTTCGTTGAGACAAAGACGCCGTCTTCGTCAACGACAACGTCAAGGAGGACTGTCAGAAGGAGGTCACACTAGAGAGGAAGAAACGTCTCCTGGAGGTTGCCAGTGAGGAAGAAAAGTCGTTAAAAAATTGAATCTGAAAACTTGGAAACCCTAGAGGGGAAAATGTTGTTTTTGAAAACTCGAATTGAGAAAAAATTGTTAGTTTTTAAGGTTTACGGGAGAAAATGATATAACTAACGGACTCAATTAATTTTAACCGTCTATGGGTGAGTAAATAGGATTTTAAAAGTTAATGGGGGGGGGGAAAACTTAAGAAAGTAGCATACTTTAGGTAGAAAATAGTCATTTGGCCCTTTTAAAAACCAGTAGGCTGTCCAAACCTAAACTCCAATCTATTAGTAAAATCTAAAAACCTATTTGTGGAAACTTAAAAGTATCATTGAGAAATTTTAGGGTTTCTCTTTCTATGGTATTTTACAATGTACCCTCACATATTTTCCCCTCTCATGCTGCCACCCCTTACTTTTGCAACTTCCATAATTGCCTATTCTCCATAGACTGTCGATCTCTCTCCACCCAGCATTGTTTGTCTCCAATTGTCCTCTTTGTCTGAGACCGAGCCGACTTCAGCCCAATTATCTTCTGTGACAGTCGAGCTCTTGTCTAGCGAAGTCACACGCATTAGCACCTATCTCTCTTCTTCGACTTGAATGATGATTTTCTTCTCTGATTTTAATCAATTTTTAGTATGAAGGTGAAGGGTTCTTTGGGACTAAATTGATCGAGACCGATAGATGAACGGAGAAGAAGCCCTTCGTCTGAAAATCAAAACCAAGATTGGGACTGAAAAATGAAGAAGAAGAAACCGAGATCGAGACCAAATTTGTCATTGTGTGTCATCAGGAGTGACAAAGAGCATCGAAGAAAGAAGTTTGTCGTCCGCGATAGAAAAAGAATGCTAGCTATCAATTAGAAAGGGCATTAGAGAAAATAGAAAGAAAATATAAACCTTGGTAGAAAAATATGAGTTTTAAAAATTTTGAACTGATAAAATTATAATTTTTATAAATTAATGAAGAAAAATAAAATAAAATATTAATATTTTTATATAGATTTTTAAATAACATCTTTTTCTTTCATACTGTAAAAGAATATTTTAAAATGTGCTTCTAGTTTTGATGATTTGGATTATACATCTAAGATGTTTGAAGAATGTCCTATGAGGCTATACTTGGTCAGATCGCGGAGATGTTTAAGGGTGTTTTCTTATTTATTCAGAATATTACGTGTTAGACAACTGGAATCCTAAAACGCTTTAGTTATTGAAAATTTGAATGAAAAAACAGGACCCAGAGTTTTTCTTATTGTTACTTATGAGATCTTAAGAGAGCTGAGTTGTGGATCTCACTTTGATAGGCCATGTTGGTAGCCACTGGGGGTTTTGCCGATCTCTGCTGACTCTCTGCTGACTGGGTATTTGGTTTCTTGCCTCGAGTTTCTGGAGAGTAAGAGAGTGAAGACGGTTGAGGAAACGAAAGTTTTTATGGGTTTGATTTGTTAGAGGCAGAAAAGACACCATTTGAGTATTTTTGTCCTTCAAAAAAAAAAAAAAGTTGGCTGCTTTCGCTCAAAAGTCAACTATATGCACTGGTTATTCTAATGCGTATATTTCAAAGCTCTTCTAGGTGTGTAAAACGGGCATGAGTGAATCGAAGATGAAGAAGAAGAATCACTGTGGTTCAATCAGAGGAGAACTCTATTTTCTCCTAGCATACGCAGCAGTCTTCTATTTTTTTGTCATTCGTCGCTCTCTTCAAATCTCTACTGGTATTCCATTTCTTCATCTATGTTTAAAATTTAACTACTAATAAACGATTCTCAGTTCTCAATTCGTTATTATCTCTCTCTGTCTCAGATCACTATAAAAAACTCTACGCATTACGTCCCGGCTGGCTCTCTAATTTTCTCAATGTAATTTACCTAGCCCCCTTTCGACTATCACTACATAGAAGTAATTAATTATTTTTTATTGACTGTTCTCTTCTACTTTGTTTTAGGATGTCTCTGATGCTCAATGGAGAAATTTTCGTTCTAATATACCTATTCTTTCTGTGGTTTTTGGAGTTTTCGCCACATTGGCCAATTCCCTTAGAGCTATTTTTCATTTTAGAGCCAAGGGGATGTCAATTCTCTGGCTTTTCCTTTCTTTAGTTTACCTATTCTATCTACATGGAGCTTGGTATGCCTTTTTGTCACACTCTTTATATTTTGTTTAATCTTGGGATTTCACTAAACTTCTTGTTCAATCTTTTTGCAGTGTTATATTTATTCTCTCTATTGCCTCCCTTAATTTTCTTCTGGTCAAGGTATGTTTGCTACTCCATAAAATTTCCATCTGTCACAGTTGTAGATTTCCCACCAGAGATTTTTTGTCGTTGACATATTTAACTATATTTGCCTTTTTGCAGGTTTTTGCCCGAACAAACTACTTCCCATTTCTACTTTGGGGCTTCAACATATTTTTCCTAATATGTAATCGTGTTTATGAAGGATATTCATTGTCATTATTGGGGTGCGTTGTGTATGATACATTAGTAATTGCTTGTTCTTTCATGTAGTAGTTGCATTTCTTGTTTAACACAAGACATTATCGTCCTTCTAACTTTGTTTATGTTTTCTGTCCTGCTTAGGCAACGATGGTCATATTTGGACAACTTTCGGGGGACCTTTAGATGGCATATTTGCTTTAACTTTGGTATGTTCTTGATTCTATTCATTTTTGTCTTTCTTTTCGCTGTGAGTTTTCTTCATATCCTTTAGTTGAGTGTCATATGCTCTAATCTTCACAATTAATGGACTACTGTCCTCCATAGGGTGCTTTGCCTATTGTTAGATTAGAGCCAACTGGGTTCTTTAGCCACATAAATTTTATAGGCAATTACAGAACTTTGATAGTTGGATAGACTACTGTTAGTAATTTAGCTGGTAGTGTTTCTTGGGGTTTACAAGTGACCTTGTAATTGATTGCCTCTCACACCTGGTTAGGAGTCTGGTTAATCTTCATATGGAGAAAAGAAATAGAGCTTTGAGTTTTGAATAGAAGTTATTCTTGCAGAATGGAATTGTAGTTTGGAAATCTTACATATGATATTTTATTTGTTTATTGAGTGTTCTTTTTAGGCAGGTTTCTTATTTAGATTAATTGTTTCAGTTATTTTGCGCATGATAAGTTTTGGATATGATTACTATGTGGCCCATCAGGATTCTCGATTTGATCACAAGGTATTTGTTTCACAGAGACTTTGGTACTGCCAATAATTTATGCATATTACTGTTTGTGGGATTTTTTTTTTCTGTTTGTTTTCAGCTCTACTTGGGTTTTGCTACCATGTCTATAAGGAAAAATAAAATTGCAAATTTGGTAGCAATGAACTAGGGCTTGAATTGTGATTCTACTATGAAATATTCTGCACACATTCATTTGCCTTGAATTTTCTGTATTGAAACAACATTGTGTGCCTGTTCCTCAAGAGTGGACACTATGTATTCTTGTGCACCATTATATTGAACATTGATCCAGAAATTTCAGGGTTTCTAAATTGCAAATTGATTTTCCTTTTTTTTTTATTGAGAGTTTATGTTTGCCTGTACTCAAACAGTTGAGGGAAACAATTATTTTAACCAATCAGAAGCAAAATTTTTCTGATATTTTTTCATACTGCTCCAACGTCTGCAGAAGCATGTCCAACGTTGCCAAAATTGTAAATTCGGAGAAAGCTGCTTGGAAGTTCTACAGGTTAGCAGCTACTTAGACAGAGCCATTGTACTAGTGTTCTTGCTGCATCCTTGTTGCTGCTATCTTCTGTACTAATAGGATTTGGTGTTCATGAATTTATTTTTACACACAGGAAAGAAGTATCATTGAAAGTTTCACCTTTAGTATATACATCTGTTATTTGGTATATGCACCTCTTTACATTGCTGGGCCTATTATAAGCTTCAATGCGTTTGCTTCACAGGTCGATGACTCTTATCCTGATACTATGTTTTCATTGCTTTCTTTTTCCTTATGTTAATATTCCAATTGTATATAAAGCTCTGAACCATTCTCTGGACGAAGTGGTTTTAGTGGTACGCTCTGTAGTTGTACTTAGTCATTGGCCTCATTTCTTACTCTGACCATAGAGTTCCAGTTGTTTCAGGAGTCATTAATGGTCTGAGTTAGAGAAACAATCAAACAGTTAAAAGCATTTATCTGGACAATATTTTGATCTTTGAAGAATGTTTGTAGTGGAAGGTCCAAAAGACATTAAATAAGCAATTCCAGTAAATACCAACATTAAGGCCAACATGCACAAGTGGTTTAGATTGTGGGATCATGCAACTATTAGGAGTGTGTAACTTATTCATGTTATTGGCCACAGTTGTCTGCAAGTTAGAGGATAAATAATTATAAATTACAGACAATTAATATGCTATATATGATTTTCTATTGAACAACACTATGGCTGTACACATATATATATATTTCCCAAAAAACTTTGTCCATCCTGGTACCTTTTCATGGATTCTCATTGTGTTTTCTTCCTGCAATGATTTTGCAGTTAGATGTGCCTCAAAGCAACTACCCAAGAAGAGATGTGGTTTGGTACGGGTTACGTTGGGTATTTAGTCTTTTTCTAATGGAACTAATGACACATCTGTTCTATTACAATGCTTTTGCAATCAGGTAAGCTTGGAAAGGATGAATCTTATGTCAGGAATGTTGCAATCATGTTTTGTTGATGAATAATTAATTTTATTTCTGCAACACCAGTGGCATTTGGAAACTATTATCTCCTTTGGATGTTTTCATAATTGGATATGGGGTAAGACATGATCTTGATTCTTTTTATTCTTTTTCCAGTTGGATTATAGGCATCTTAGATTTAAATATGAATCATCTTGAAATATGTTCTTTTGATATCAAAGATATTGTTTCTATGTATAAGTTATCTGAGCATTGCAACAGGAGGTGTAACTTCTGCTGTGATGAGCAATCAAACTCCCTATGAGTGTTTATTGAAGTGAGGAAAGAGCTCATGTATTATGTGGCTGAAACAAGTCCAGAAGATTTATTTTATTGGCTAAAATATGTTATACAATCAATTAGTACCCTTGGGAATGACCTAATTGATCTAGTTTTGATTATAATTTGTTTCTTTTATTACTGTACAATTAGAAGCATTCAAAAAATGTGTATAGAAAGAAATAATTAATGAGAGAATAGAATTTGTTCTGCGTTACAGTTAATGGTTAAAGATGCTGTAAAGTTTAGGCTCACTTGTACCTTATTATTATCTGTATTGCCTCTTTAATTTGTTAGATGGTAAGCAGTTCTTGGAATGATCATATTGATCTTATGCATTTGCCATATGCTATTACAGGTCTTAAACTTCATGTGGTTAAAGTTTTTTCTGATCTGGCGCTATTTTCGCTTCTGGTCACTGGTATATTTTGTTTGAAATTGTACTTTTCCCTTAAATCTTATTTATTCTTAACTGTTGCTTAAATATAGTTTCTTCTTATGTAGTCTAGTCCTTGAACAGATTTATTTTCTGGTCAATCATAACTTGTGGTTGACTTTTATCATTATTGCTTGTATACAGATGGAGAAAGCTTATTTCTTACATTAATGTCATTGTAGATATGTGGCATCAAAACATGGGAGAATATGCCAAGGTGTCTTAATAATTGCCACAGCTTGGAAACATTTTGGAAAAATTGGCATGCTTCCTTCAACAAATGGCTTGTGAGGTACATCTTTCAACTCTTCATCTGGTCTTTTCCGGCACTCTGGTTGATTCTGAAACGTATAACTGAAAATGGCTATAATCATAGGTACATGTATATTCCTCTTGGGGGTTCTCGAAGAAAACTTTTGAATGTTTGGCCTATATTCACGTTTGTTGCTTTATGGCATGATCTAGAGTGGTATTTCTTTTTTCCATCATATTCTTTTTGTTACTTCATCTGTCAGTTTGCAGTGTGATATGCTAGTAAAAATTGTTCCCCTTTACTGAAATCCTGTTCTCTTGTTTTAGGAAGCTTCTTTCATGGGCATGGTTAACTTGCTTTTTCTTTATTCCAGAAATGACAGTGAAATCAGCAATGACTACATTTCAGGTGATCTTTCCCTGAATTCTTAATTTTGTACTTCTCATACTTGTATGAGTTAAAGAGTAAACAGCTTGGGTTCAGATTTACCCTCTCCAAAGGGGCTGTTTTGAGTTCAACAAACACTGCATTGGTTGTCCTAGCCTATATGCTGTTGGGTCGATCTTTGGGTACTAATGAATTGAACAAAGTTAACTATGTTCACTTTTATACATTTATTTTAGAAGGTTTATGGCTTGCTTCATAGCATTTGAAGTTTGATTGTCACTGTATATGCTGTTGTCAGGCTGAGAGTGCTTTTGGGGAATTCATTTTCCGAGAACTCAGTGCACTTGCTGGTGCCATCACAATCACTTGTCTCATGGTTTGTTCTCAACTGCATTAAAGCTAGAGTAAAGTTAAAGTTATTATTTTAATGTACAGTTTATAACTTTCTCTTTTAAGAACTCAAGATTTTCATTTGTGGTGTCATTTTATTCTTCTAATCTTCTGAGAATTCACACTGGTTGGTTCAGGGTCTTAATTTATCTATGCACCCCTAAATTACCACATTTTTAATTTGTCTAGGAATTTTATAAAAAGTTATTGCATCTCTAGGCTCTGTAGAACTTGTTATAAGCTTCATTTATGCAGATTGCGAACCTTGTTGGTTATGTTATTGGACCATCAGGCCTTAATTGGTTGATGTCTCAATTTCTTACAAGAGAAGGTAAGTTGATGCCTACGACCTTGTTTTTGCTGCTTCAGGGCCATGTAGCTTGCACTATTTGATGCTATATTTCATGTTACAGGATTGCCTGTATTGGTTGGCATGTTTATAACCTTCTATGTTGGGACAAAGGTAAGTGGAATCAGATGGTTAAAGTATTCTAATGATTTTGGAGTATATATTAGCATTACAATAAAACTATGTACAGAACTTTTGATACATAATTTAAGTACACAAATAATGTGTCATCATGTGATTGGATGATTTTGAATTAAAGATAAAGTAACACTAATCATATAATGATGCATCATCTATGTACCTAAATTATGTACCAAAAGTGTGTATACATAGCATTGCTCATTAGCATTAACTAGGAATCTTTTCACAATTTAAGGTTCTGATTGCCATTAACTTCTCCTCAAATGAAATCTTATTGTGCAGCTGATGTTCCACATCCAAGATGCCAAGCTAGGGCAGCAGTAAACCTAGTGCCTGATTGATGTTTATTTCTTGGCGTATGTTCCCTGAGCTGTTAATTTGTAGAAATAGGAATGCAGATTTTGAATTGTTATTTGCATATTCATTTTGAGGACTTGGGATTTGCTCAATAAATTTTTCGATGACAACCATACTTCACATTGGCTAGTAGTAACAAAATTTCATTTTATACTTGAATTGTATAAGGTAAAATGATGGGGAAATATCTTTTGCAGATTGCTATTTTAGTTGTTCCTCTTCACATTTGCATTCATGAAACATTTATGTATGTTCTCCTGGGCAGCCTTAAGTAAATTTCTTGTAATTATGTGCCTCAATCAATAGTTACATACATATACATCTTCACATCCTTTTTATTGTCAAGTCTTGTGCTACAAATCACAAGTCCATTCTCCTAAATGTTTACCTTCAGTTCAAAATTACCTAATCATATGTTGTCATATTAAGTTATAAGGGCAACTTAATAAATTAAACACAAGATAAGGATGAAATGTGTTAGGTTGTTTTCTTTGGGTGAACAAAGACTACCTACTTTTTGAGTTTTTGGTCGTTGCTCTTGTAGTAAGTTGCTTCTCTTGATGTTGCTTTGTGATTTTGGTCAAAAAAGAGTTTTATTGTATAATAATTATCACCTAGTTCTTGGAGTGCAAGTTGAATTTTAAAAAAACTTTTAACTTTTTTGAAAGGATGGATGACATGTGGAAATTCAAAATCTTTGATCATATATTATGGCAAGTGATGCTTTGCCAAGTGCAGTTATGTGGTGCATTGATTATGCCGTTTTGCATGACCATGAACTTTAATCATGCACGTTTTGTTTGCATCCTAGGATGCTAAACATGTTTCTTAGGGATGATCACAACCGCTTCTCATTATGTCTCGATTTGGCTACAAATGAGAACATTAACTCTCAATTTCTTCACGTCCTCAAAGTTCTTGAGTCTTCATTTCTTGGGTCTTTGACAGTCTAAGCTCTAGAGGTCTACTTTTGGTGGTCAATTGGAGAGTTATGTATATCAGGTTGTGAGACAGTGAGTTATCAAGCACTAAGAGATCTTCGTTACACGAAAACCCTAGAATAACAACAATGGTAAGTTATAATTAAAATGGAAACAAAATAAAAATGATGGAAACTTACTTTTTCTTAATTTTTTTTTTCTGTCAAAACCAAAATTACATGCTTAAACCTTCGATTTTAAAGCTATTATTTGTAGCAACCAAAAGATAATTGTTTATGAAGCATTTAAAAAAACTTATTTTCATTTACAATTTGAAAAATATAATATTTGACTCATTCTTGGTAGTACTTATATATCTACTTTTTGAACTCTGAAATTGTAAATTTGGTATGGTTGGATTGTTTGTTAGTTATGCACACTTTTAAGCTTGGATGACGTCGATTGATGTCGAAAATAACTTAACTTTATCGGGAAGATAAAACTGACTTTATCTTTATCAGGGAAGATGAAGACAAGATCCAACGAAGATGAGAGATCTCATCTTCGTTGGGAAGACGATGTTTCGTCTTTCGTGACGAAACATCATCTCCTGCTAGGTTTAAGACCATCGGCCAGGGGAAAAGATAGTGAGAGAGTGACCGTCGAAGGAAGAGAAATGAGATATCGCCAGATAAGCGACCAAACCTTGGGGCGGGGGGGTGGTGGAGGGATATCATTTTTTAAAACTTAACCTATGAGAGAAATTGTTAATTTTTAGGGTTTGAAGAAGAGGGGGGGGGGGGGGATAAAATTTTAAGGAGTTAAAGTTTCGTTAATTTTAACCGCTTATGGATGAGTAAATGAAAATTTCAAGGTTAAGAGATAAGAATTTAAGATACGAGGATATTTTGAGTTAGAAATAGTCATTTGGCCTTCACACAAGCTCAAAGTATGTCCGACAAGGAATTGTTAACAGAGTAGAAACTGTTGCTTGCGTTAGATTTTGCATCAAGAGATTCACTTTAGATGTTCCAATCGAAGTGGTTGTTGGTCAGACCACAAGTATGTCATCTGTTTCCCGGTATCTAGTGTGGTGAAAATTAGAACCATTGATGGTGTGTGGCAAGTCTGGACTTTGCCCTGTATTCTTCTTTCTTTCAAGCCTACCTGTTGTTGAAATGAGGGCGAGTCAATTTAATCGAGGAGCTGAATATCTGAGTTCATATGTGTTTTCACCAATGGTCTCAGACATTAGCAAAGTCCATCTCTCAAGTAATGATACTGAATTCTGTCTCTAACAATTATACATCGTTTGAATGCTTTTGTAACAAATTTTGTAAATGAATGGCAATCTCTAAATACTTTCAGATTCTTGACCATTTGGAGGTCTGTCCCTTCTGGAGTCTCACTATGAATGCACTTGATGTTTCCAAACAATCTTCTTCAAAGGAGAATCCAGACAAGGCAAAAAGAGATTCCTCTTCGACAGAACCTACAGAGCAAGGCCAATGGATTACTTCTTACAATTTTAAATAAAATCATTTCTATATCTGGAAATGATTTGTTATAGACAACAAATCTATGCACTCTCTGACCAACTTCAATTCATCTCCAACAAGGTGTGGTTTTGATTCCCGGTCTTTCTTTTAATTTCCTTATCCTTGTTAACTCTTTTTGTGTCTTTGGAAGCAGCATTTATTGTGGCAAGTAGCACATAATCCTCTGCTGTGGACCAGATTCCTCATGGCAATTTCTGCCATTTCAACATTTTGATGCATTTTGCAAGAACCAAGCAAGGTACACAAGACCGGATCATCCTTGAAAGTTAGAAGGACAACTATTAATAACTTCAAGTGCCTTTTCAAGCATCCCGGCTTCCCCATACAGATTCACCATGCATCCATTAGTGCTTAATTCCAGGATTCAAATTGAACTTGGAGATCATCATGTGAAAATACTCAACACCTTCTTCAACTAGCCCTTGGTGACTACAGCCACACAATAAACGAAGAAAAGTAATGGAGTTCGGCCAAAACCCCACAAATAACATATGCCTAAAGAAGGCAATAGCTGCATCACCATGACCATGAACTCCATAGCCAACAAAGTTCCAAGTGAACAGAACCCTCTTATAAATCCCCACATTTTGCATACTTATCTATAAGAGCATTCCCAACAAAAAAAATTCCCCAACACCCTCATCTCTGAGACAATACTACGCAAACAAGCTTCCATGTCAAAAGCACTCACATGAGCACAAGAAGAAAGCAAGCCAACAAGTGTGAAACCATCGAGACCCACTTCTCATTTCTCATTCTTTCATAATCCGCCAGTGCTTTAACATGAAAACCCCCTTGAGAGTAGCAAGAAATCATGCAATTCCAAGAAACCAAATCTCTATTGGACATTTTATCAAAAACCAACCTTGCAGTTTCAGCCAATCCATCAGCAGCATAACACCGCAGAAGGCTGACTCAAATAACAGCACATCTCAAACCACATCTTATTACAGAGCCATGAAGCTCTAGGCAATTATTTAAAGCCTTAACTCGCTCACAAGCCTTGAGCATGAATGAGAAAGTGAAAGTATCAGGGTGGGACAGAGACCAAAATCATGAAATTGTCATAAAAAATTGGCTTGAGGAGAAGGGCTCTGAGCAAATCCTCTAACGAATGTATTCCAAGCTTGTTTTTGTGGCTTTTGGTTTGGATTTGGTTGGAAAGAAGTTGAGCTTAGGAAAGAAAGCCTGAGATGGAGATGGCACAAAAGTTCAGAAGTTTGTTGGAAATGGCAGGATGGTGTTGAAGACTATTAACGATGACGTGTGTGGAATTTTTTTTTAAGCCTTTGAAGGCTGTTGCATCCTTGCAAGAGAGTTAAAGTTGAAGCACAAAGTAGTACATATGGGAAGCAACATAGATATTTAGATTAAATCTTACATTAACATCCTCAAGTCTGCCTCAGAATGTTTCAACTCGTAAGAACACAACCAATTAATCTGACTAATTTTTCTATTCCACCATAACTGCTAGAAACCAATGTGTGTAGCTCTGGCCATCTACATTTAAGTTATATGCAAAAAATAAAAAATTATAAAAAAAAAACCTATTTCTTCTTCTTACCACCACCACCAGCCTTGGACTTTTTGTTAGCCGTTTCTTTAGGAGTATTCCCCAGTGTTTTCTGCCATCAAGTTGAGAAAACAAACACTATACTTGAGAGAGTGCTTCTCAGTAAGGTATTCAATATCCAAGCTTGAACACAAGATATTAAGGATATTAAAAACTAAAGTCTAGTTTGCTTGGACTTAAATTATGTGCCTTTGGAAACCCCCACTCTCACCTTCTTCAGTTGATCTACAGATACATTATTGGTAAATTAAGGGAGTTGATTACCATAACCAATTATGGAATATTAGAAGATTAACTTCCGTGCATAAAGGCTTTTAGGACAAAATCACTATAACCATCTTTACTCAATTTGTTATACTCAACTAATTCACTACTTCAAATCTACGATGTCAAACACCAGTTATAATTAAGAAAAGAAAGAATAAATTAAACTGGAAAAGGAAAAATAATCTGGTGGCTTGTCTTCAAAATGATAAATCACCGAAACAATTGTTACACCTAAATACATGAGCAGCTTATATGATATGGTCCAATTTTCTCATTATACCATAGCAATGATAAAAACCCCGATTTTGCTGAATGAATTAAGGGTAAGAAAGATAAAGTGCAAATAAGATCAGGAGGTTCAACAAGCTTCATAGGGTAGTGCTTTGAGCCCAGGGCTACAGATGGCAGCCTAGGGCTGCCAATGAACTAAGGATTGAACCACAAATTTTGGATCGTGTCATTAAGGGTACCAAGAAATTATGGAACCAAATAAGGTCTACACATAGAATACCCAACAGCAAAGATCAAGCTTGGAAGAAGGGTAATCTTTCTACCATTGTGTCATTAAGTTACACTACAGAAAAAGAGATCTTATACATATAGGCATTAGTTTGCATGAGAATTCAAATCAAAAGGCAGTGGGCGAAAAGTTATAGGTCATGATTAAGATTAGCAAGATTAGCACACAACTACTTTATATGATCCATTAAAAGTTTATCTTCAATTAACCCCAAAATGCATCACACAAAAAAATAGGCAGTCAGATCTTAATGCTAATGAAGCATACATTCTGTCTTCTGGCAGCATACATGTTAGCAACTGGTTTAAAAAATTATTCCAGCCTGTAACATGAAAAAAAAAAAAAAAGGAATGGTCGGCAAAAGAGAAAACTTTATTCAAACATAATTATTGAAGCAATACTTACCAGCCCTGTGATGACTTGTTCTTGGCTGACTTAATTTTTCCTATGGCCTAATATACAAAAAAAAAATTCAAAAATTGATTTAAAATAAATATTATTTCTTGACATGCTAAATAAATATAACCTCATGGAAAGTGTAGGAGAGAACTTTGCCATAACACTTAGAAGACAGACCTTTGTCACTCTATCACTGTTGAATCCATTTTCATTCACCAGAAAGGTAATCAATCCCTGAGAAGAAAGAAAATACAAAGCAACAACTTTAACATACTAAAAGGTCAAAAAGCAAGCATAATTCAACATATATGTCTAAGTTGGGCTATCATTCACCTCTTCATCTGGAGGAGTCCACTTAAGATCAAGTTGCTCTACATCAGTCAAGACTTCTGGTTCCTTAAACAGCCGACGAGTCTCTTGATATGGCCAATCTTCTGGTATTTGGTATCTGGATAAAAAAATAAGTTGAATGAATTTGAAGCAGATAGAAAGCATAAAAAATGTTCACCTCTCAAACAAATGAGTACATATACAGACTGATCAACCCGCATACCCTAAAAACTTAAAACTCCTTATGAGTTAATAATCCACTAAATTTATTATCAAAAAACAAAACAGTTATCACAGTAAATGTATCTTTTTTTAAGATAGGAATTTAGAATCAGTACTAATTATATGAGAAAGAGTAGACAGTTTCATAAAACAAGGACAACTCACACAAGGACAGCCTGCATTGAAAAGGATACAGAAAATATACACATGATATTGTAGGCAATAATGTGTACTAATCATGGCCAAATTTTATAATTCCCAAAATTGGAAATTAAACAAAAACCAGCAGCAATGGAAGAATTTATGGAAACTGATTTCAAACTAGTCATTTTGCTTGAAATTAGGCAGAGTGATCCTGTCTCATAATCTAAATGATAATCCAGACATGAATGAAAAAGAATGAGTTCTCCAACAATACTGCAGCCTCTTTCACCTTTTTCAAGAATTTGATCAGCAAGTTACAACAATCAAACTTCCAATTCATAACTTAAAACAATTTGATCATGCATTAGAAAACCGTTTCACACTGTATAAGCGGAAAAGAATAGCAATCATGTAATTACTTTCAAGCTGAAAGAAGTAATTACCTATCTTTATTTATATTCTCTAGTATATTCTCTATTAAGCCATGTTGACGAATGAGCTTTAGAGCAGTCTGTCCACCAATACCTGTAGCAAATGTGTATTATGACAAAAAAATTTAAGATGGAATTATTGAACCTTTAGACAATTATTGTCACAAAAAACAAAGTCCACTTTAAAATCCAAGTACCTCGAATGCTATCACAATAATCACAACCAGAAAGGATACTCAAGTCAATAAATTGCTCCATGGTAAGATTCAGTTCTTCCAAAATCTGATACAAAATAATCAAATAGAACAGTTAAGTAATTACTCGAGTAACCACATCAGTGTTCAATGTCCAATGGACCTTTGCAACTTCAAACTCGATGACAGGGACTTTTCTTGAGCTAGGATCCATCAAATGACGAAGAAATCTAGGAGCACCGAAAGTTAGGGTATCCATATCTTCAGAAGCAACAGCATAAACCTGATATATACCAGAGTTTACATCAAATAATTAGCAATATCTACAAAAGGCAGTAATGCTGTCATTCAAAGATTTTGCAGGGTCATCACACATTTATGAGAAACTGATATACTGTTAAATGATATAGAGAATAAATTAAATGCATATTAAATGCCACATAAAGCTTAGTGAAACCATCTTATTTCATGAATTGTGCACACATTACCAAACAAAATAGCTAATTGTCAAACTTGAGATACATGCCTTGTCTGATTTACAAAGTGCAGCACATTGGGCCTCTGCTTCAGAAGGAGCCTACAAAAATAAAGCAAAAGTTATAAAATCAAAACCATTTACTTCATAATTGGCAAAAAACAAGTTATTCATAAATAAATCAAGAAAAGAGATATCAAGAAAGTGGAAAAATAAACACATATTCTCAACATAACAAACTCCCCCAAGCAATAAATTGCATATCTAAACTCACCTCAACTACAGGCACTCCCATTAGTCTTAGAAGTCTTTTGCAGTCTTCATTGTGCTGCTTTGTCACCTGCAACAATAGAGAGCATATGGCCTCAAAATCTAGCACAAATGAATATATTCCTCTCTGAACAAAACCTAGACATAAAAGTGAAAAAACAATAGTATGGTAATCATAAATTACCAGAAGCAAGATGTAAGAGCAAAGGACCCACCTTCACAGTCTGTTTACTGAATTTTTCGATGTCGTCTTTATTACCAGCCTGCAATGAGGAAAACTAGAAGTTGTATAATTTATGAGTTACAGGAAACTTCTATAAAAAATTTGGCATATAGAGTTCTTTTGAACAAAACACACATGACCACCCATGTCAAAACTCCTACAGACCCTTGTAAGGGAATACATATTCGTTTTCCTAAAACATGTATATAATATAGACTGTGTTATAAAAAATTTCATATGACACCAAAAATATTATAAATGCAAAAAAATTTTATAGCCATTCTGTCATGGCTTCATATACGAGAGCTATTTGATGGAAATCTCATCACTGTATTGAAACAATGCACTGAAGTCGTGTCAAGAAACCATAATGTGTGACAGATTTTCTTCTTTAAATAATAAAATGAAAAGTAGAAAAGTAACTAGCAGAACAATCACGAGAAATGCAGAACAGAATATTCATATACCGCCACAGCTTCAGCCAAATCTTCAGTAGCATCCGCCCTCTTTGAGTAACTGCATCACAAGCACAGGGTCACAAGTACTATTAATGATGATACACAAGCTTGTGAAATTTGGATTGTATTTTAGGCAAATGATGATAAAGGTTGTACCGCTTTGCAAGCTCTTGTTTTTTCAAATCTGGAGGCTTCCCGTCAAAAACATAGCTGATTACTTAAACAAATCAGATGAGCCAAAGCACAAACATAACCAAATAAAATTCACATAACATTGAATTAAGTACTATCTGAAAGATTTATGTTTGAAAGAGGAAAAAGCAGAGGCAAGAAACACATTACACTGGCTTCATTCCAGCTTCAAGAAGCCTAATTGTACGAGTAAACATGCCTTGTAAGTGACTACAAAACGAACCCAACGAAATCCAATGTCAATATTCACGAACCAGATGAGAAAACTGAACAACAAAAAAAAAAAAAGTTAACTATAACTTGAACTAAATAGTCGCAAATTTTCTAAATCTTACCTAGTAACTTCACCAGCCTTATTAGTTAACGTTTCAGTCCCAGTTCTTCCCACCACAATCTGCTCATTGTTCAACACGCAAAAGCACACAAACCCACACATAAGTTAACCTCCAAAAATGAAAATTGTGTTTTTTTCTCTAAAAAAAGGAAAAAAAAAAGTTCTGGGTTTTCTAATAACTAAGTTTTATGAAAATTTTAAAAAAGAAAGACCAAAAATGTACGAACAAGGAACTGGTAGATGCTCATGCTGGCATCAATGGCAATCTTGCGACCAAAATAGCTGTCAAATTTCTGTTCTTTCATGGCTTTAGGTGCGTTGTCAGCTAACAGTTTTGTTAAACCCTAACACACAACACAGAAAAATACACCTAAATTCACAATAAGTAACGAGAAGAATGAAGAAATAATAGAAATTTCAAAGCAAAGACCAAAAACCTTGATACCCATTTGATCAGTTCAACCAAAAAAAAAAAAAAAACTGCTTCAATTGCCGGTTTGGGTTAACAATAGGCACACTTTTTATCTTCAACTTTCCCGCCTACTTCCGCAGTTCTTTGTGCGTTATGTTCACATACAAAGCCTCAACTGGACACGAGTGCCTTTTTTTTTTTTAGAGTTTTGCCAAAAGACTTATTCCCATCCACGATTCGTTGAAATGACAAAATTCAATCAGTTAAAAATACTTAATTTCCTACCTTCAATAAAATTTACTGTTTAATTTAAGTGTAAAAATATTATTTAATTAAATATATTTAAAAAACTAAAAATTAACTATATTTTTATTTAATTAAAATTTATTATTTAAATTAAGGGTAAAAATTTATTATAGAAAACTAAAAAACTAAAAATTTAAATTAAGGGTAAAAAAGGGAATCAGACTACAGAAAAATAATGAGTCCATCAATTCTTTTATCTCTTCAACAACTAACAATAGAGTAAGGATCACAGAGTACATTCTTTGATCCATTAGATTAATTTTTAATGAATAAACAACACCAAAAGTAAGCTGACTAATTAATGACTTCCTGGAGTAATGGTTACACCGGTGGACAAGGACTTGCCAGCATGAACCAATTATCATATGTTGAGTAGAGCTCTTGAAAGCTACTTGCCATAACACCAAGTAAGCTTTGCTTCATCAGTTTATAAAACAAGATATAAACACTCAACTTCCCACCTTCAGAATTTTCCAAAACTTGTGACTTCTTGTTCACAATTTGTTATTAAAAATGAGTCTCCACAATATGGTAAGTTTCATCATTTTCCATTGCTTCCGGTATTTTCTCTAGCTCTCTCTGATGTGTTGCATGTTTTGGACTGCAGGGGACTAACAATGGAGAAGACGCATTGATCACCAAGCGAAAGGGTGGATTCAAAGCTTGCATGTTTGTTTTTGGTGAGACAATTATGCATGGTTTTATGGCTGTGAATTTAATTGAACTTAACATGTGAGATTAAGTGTTCCATTTTGTTTCAAATTTTGTAGCCTTGACAGCATTGGAGAACATGGGATTTGTAGCCAATTTGATCAGCTTGGGATACTACTTCTTCTCTGTGATGCACTTTGATTCAGCTGGCTCTGCCAACACTCTCACAAACTTTATGGGCTCAATTTTCTTGCTCACTCTTGTTGGTGGCTTCATTTCTGACACCTTCTTAACCAGATTCACCACTGCTTTAATTTTCGGAACAATCGAAATCCTGGTGAGGAAGCATAAAATCCCTATTTATGTACAGTATCAGAAACCTCAAAAATAAAGACTTGCGTTTTGATTTTGGATTATTGTAGGGCTTGGTGTTAGTAACAATTCAAGCTGCCGTAAACAGCTTGCATCCTGTTGATTGTGGCAAGTCAAGTTGTGTGAAAGGTGGTGCAGCAGGGATGCTATATTTCTCTCTGTGCTTGTTAGCATTAGGTACAGGTGGATCCAAAGGATCTGTTCCTCCACATGGTGCTGATCAATTCAACCAAAACGATCCAACAGAAGCAAAATCACTCCCCACCTATTTCAATTGGCTGCTATTCACTACTACAATTGGAGCTGCCTTTGGGGTCACTTTTATTGTGTATGTTAGCACAGAAATAGCATGGTACAAGGGCTTTCTCATAACAACTGTTGCTACATTTGTTGGCTTTATTGTTTTCGTCATTGGAAAGCCTTTCTACCGGTTAAAACTGCCCAGTGGCAGCCCCATTACAAGGGTTTCTCAGGTCCATCCCCACCTCCACCCCCATGAACCATGACCTTCAAGTTTGCACATAAATATATACATATTGAGCCTAAGCATAGTTGAATGTGTAACAGGTTATAGTTGTGGCATTTAAAAACCGAAAGCAGTCACTGCCAGAGAATCCTGAGGAATTGTATGATATCAATGAAAAAGAAAGAGCTGCAACAGAGGAAAGAATCCTACACACCAACCAGTTTAGGTACTGTCTCATTGTTAATAATGTACAGCAAGCTAATTTTTACTTTTCTCAACACACATGATTATGAGTTGGCTTAATGAGACTCATTAGATTCCTATAATAAGGGATGCTTAGCTGTACCTTGATCCACAAGACAAGCCTCATGGAAGCTGCAGAGAAGAGCTGTCCCCTCTCAAAACGTGTATTCCTGTACTTAATAATGCTTAATTAATCCTTGGTCAACCTAAGTTAACAACTAATTAAAGCCTTTAGGTGAAGAATTGACTACTTAATTAAATGATTGATCAGTTAACCAGTACTTACGGATGTGACCTGCACGAATTGACAGCTAGGAAGTATGACATTATAATATTAAACTATACTTTCTAATTAGCTAATTAGCTA
Organism: Mangifera indica; assembly: GCF_011075055.1. Lineage (NCBI taxonomy): Eukaryota > Viridiplantae > Streptophyta > Magnoliopsida > Sapindales > Anacardiaceae > Mangifera > Mangifera indica. The sequence goes on along the minus strand of NW_025401172.1, from coordinate 42,176 downwards.
ATATCAAATACATTAGTTTAATTCTTAGTGTAGTTGACCACTGAGAAAATTTATGACTTTTGAGCTTGAATTAATATGATTAATTGAAACTGCAGATGGCTCGACAAGGCTGCAATTAGGAGCAAAGATTCAGTGCCAGCACCATGGACAGTCTGCACTGTGACTCAAGTTGAAGAAGTGAAAGTTCTAACTAGAATGTTGCCAATTTTAGCTAGTACAATCATAATGAATACTTGTTCAGCACAATTTCAAACATTTTCAGTACAACAAGGCTATCTCATGGATCGCCATCTGGGCAAATTCGAGGTTCCTCCTCCTTCGATCCCAGTGATTCCAATATTATTCATGCTAATTCTGCTTCCTATATATGAATATGCTTTTGTGCCCTTCGCGCGCACGATCACCAAGCATCCCTCAGGCATTACACAGCTGCAACGCGTGGGTGTGGGGCTAGTTCTTTCCATAATTTCAATGGCGGTAGCAGGCATTGTGGAAGTTAAAAGGAGGAACCAGTCCTTCAAAAACCCTTCAAAGCCTATCAGCCTGTTTTGGTTATCATTTCAATATGGGATTTTTGGGATTGCAGACATGTTTACTCTTGTGGGATTGTTGGAATTCTTTTACAAGGAAGCTCCCTCAGGAATGAGATCACTTGCTACAGCATTTACATGGCTGTCACTTTCATTTGGCTACTTTTTGAGCAGTGCATTTGTTAGTATTATAAATGCGGTGACAAAAAGAGTGGCTCCAAGCAAACAAGGATGGCTACATGGAGTCAACATTAACAACAATAATCTCGACTTGTTTTACTGGTTCTTGGCCATTCTTAGTGTGCTAAATTTTGGACTTTATTTGGTGTCAGCCTCATGGTATAAGTACAAATCAGAAGATCCTTCTGTTAATGCTGATGAGTTGATATTAACAAGACCTCCAAATGAGTTGATTCTTACTAAACAAGAAGAAAAGAGTGATGAGGATGGTGAAGAAAAGACAAAGGAAGATTATGAAAAATCTGCTGCAGCTGAAACAACTGAAAATGATAAAGAAAAAGCCAATGATTGGTGAAGTTATAAGAAAGTTTATTGCTGCTTATTACATATGTATGTAACTGAGTGTGGGTGTGAAATTTGTATGTTGTAAAGGTTTTTGTTACACATTGACAACCATTGGATCAAGTGGTTTGATGTCAACTAAATAAATATTATCCGTTTGTTTTGCATAGTAACAATAAATCATAAAAGTGAGGCCGAATGACTATTTCTTACTTGAATTTTAATAGAAAGATAATTTCCTATCTTTTAAGTTTGAAAATTTTGTTTTATTACGATTTATCAAAGTCAAACATTAGTTTTAACAATCAAAGAGTATTTTTGTTACTTTATATAATATATAATAAGATTAATATCACTCTCATACTTAATAGTACAAAAAACATTACATTTTCATCCTAACATTTCAATTTTTTCTTCTTATCTTTTTTTTTTTTTTGCTTTTCTTCTCCTTTTTTTTTTTTTAATTCTCGGTCGTCAAAAAACACCTAGGGTGAAGTGAGTAGTTCAAAAAGTGACAACTTTCAAATATGACGGGTGTGTATTATAGCATACAAAGTCAAGTAGGGCTAGCATTGCAACAGAGTTGAACTAAATTAAGTATTGTTGGGCTCAAGCTTGACTTGATTCACAAAGTTCAAGCTCGATTAGCTTGAGAGTTATAGGCTTGAGCTCGAGATGGGAACTGTTGAGTTGAGCTTAGCTTACAAAATTACTTCAAAATTTTATAACTTATATAATTATCAAATACCTCATATATTCAAAGTTAAGAAGTAAGATGTTCGAGGTGTAAGTGTAAGATTTTTAAACATTTTAGGAATTTGTTGATGGTATACTCAAACTGACCTGTGAGCTCATTGAGCCAAACAAAAGTTAGGTTGAGCTCGGTTTGATAAAAATCGATTCAAGTGTAACTCAGCTCAATAATAATCAAGTCGAGCCAAGCTTGACACAATGAGGGTTTGACAGCCTAAACCCTCAACCTTTATCTCCTCTCAATCTCACTCAATGGAGAGACCACATCTCACCTTTCTAACACTTTTCTCTTGTTCCAACATTATTATTCTTTTTTGGCGTTATTATTCTATTTCTAACACCTTTTAGTGGCTTTCTAGCATTATCCTTCTATTTCTGACATTATTTTGGTGGGTTTTTGACATTGTTATCTTGTTTCAATGTTCTTCTTTAGGGTTTTAGCTTTTGACATTGCACTAGTGATATTTCAACATTGTTCTCATGTTTTTGACGTTGTTCTGCTATTTCTAACACCTTTTGATGGCTTTTCAGCATTGCCCTACAACTTTTGACATTGTTTTGATAGATTTTCAACATTGTTCCACTATTTGGACATCGTTGTTTGATGTTTCCAACTTCTAACACTATTGTGATGACTTTCTGGGACCATTCCCCTCTTTTAGATATTGTCTTTTTGCTTTCAACGTCTTTTGGTGATTTTTCAATACTATTCTCCAATTTCTGACATTAATTTAGTGGCTTTTTGACACTATTATCCTGTTTTTGGTGTCGTTCTTTGGTATTCCTAACTTTTAACCATGTATATATTGAATAATGAATTGTCATCTAGTTTTAATAAAAATAAAAGTGTATTTTTATTTTTTCACCAAACTTACAAAAAAATTTAACAAATTTTATTTTCCAAATTCATAACTTAATGGGTGGAAAATAGTGAGTTGACCTAAACCGCAATTTTCATGGATCTAGACTTCACAAGTAGGGCTGGATTCGAGCCGAGCCAGCTCGAGCTCGAGCTCGGCTCGGCTCGGTTCGAGCCCGAAACGAGCCGGGCTCTGCTCGGCTCGATCGAGCTCGAGCTGGCTCGGTATATTTTTTTAAAAATTTTTTATACAAAACGACGTCGTTTTGATTCCCATATGTACACAAAACGGTGCCGTTTTGATATGAAAAATGAGCCGAGCCGAGCCGTTACCGAGCCAAACAGAAAACGAGCCAAACTCGAGCCGAGCCGAATCCGGCTCGAGTCGAGCTCGAGCCGAACTCGAGCCGACCATTAAAAAACCGAGCCGAGCCCGAGCTCGGCTCGACTCGAATCCAGCCCTATTCACAAGTAAAGTTTTGAACTTAGTTGTTAAGTGTTTTTGCAAACATTTTTGAAACACAAAGAGCCGACTGAGGGTAAGTGAAGCATAGAAAATGTGTAATTTTCAATTGGAAATATTTTCTTTTCTATTAAATTTAATAATAAAATAATAATTTTAAAGACAAAATTCATTTATTAAATTATAAGAAATTAGTCTAGTTAAAAAGGTGTTAACAATGTCATATATAAACTTTTTTACATATAACCCTTTTAATTATTTAATTTGTTTTTAAATGTAAAATCTTTCACTTAACACATATCACAAAAACATATGACATAAATAATATCTAAGAATATTCATATCTATTAATTACATATTCTATGAGTTTAGAGAAAGCTAACCCTACATATAGAGTATATTCCATTGGCTTGAAAAGTCTTTGGCCAAAAGATTTGTTCCCACCCAAGGTATAGTGAAATTTCAAAATCCCACATTCCAACTTTTAAAAACCCAAACACCTATTCATGAGCCAAATTCTATTAAAAATCTCAATTAGGGTTAAGGATAAAACTACCATTTCAATAATAATATTAAAAAATATATAATTTATTATATTCCTCCCCGAGTTTTAAAACTAACAAATTTACCCTACCTAAAGTTTTCCAGTTTTGAAAAGTCATATTTCTTACCCTCTCAAAACCTATGGTTTATTTTCTTCACCTCTAATCATTATCTCTGACGCCAGCAATTTTCTTTTTCCACCCTAAACCATCTCTGACACCAGTTGTCACATTTTCCTACCCTAAATTATTTGGACGAAAAGTCTAATAGTCGGAGAGAGACTAGTTGTCTAGATGACGATTTAGGGGTGGGGAAATGTTGCAACTGGTACTGACAACAGTTTAAAATGAAAAGGGGACATTGTCAATGTCGAAGATGGTGATCGAAGATGGAAAAAAAACCTTAATTTTGAGGGGAAAATGTTATATATTTTTAATATTATTATTAAAAATGATAATTTTACCTCTGTCTCTAACTGAGATTTTTAACAAAATTTAGCTCATAGATAGATACTTGAGTTTTTGAAAGTTAGAGAGTAGAACTTTCGGATTTCACTATACATTGGGTAGGAACAAGTCTTTTGGCCAAAGTCTTTTATTGAAGATATAAAATGAAGATAGATTGCTTGCTAATAAAACTAATAAATTGAAATACTAAAAATAATAATAAAATTAAATATGAGCACATATTTCATGCATGAATAATGTCTCTCTCAATGAGCACATCAATAAAATATGAACAGGGCAAATGATTCATAAGAAACCATTTACAGAGTAGCTGATATTAATTAGTATTTAAGTTTAAAAGGTTGTCTTTCATGTGAAATATAATAGATAAATAAAGTTCAAATGGTGTTACTTCACGTGACAAAAGGATAAACTTTTACGAGAGATAAGGAAACTTTAATATTTAAATAAAGGCCAAAGGACTTCTTTCCACCCAAAAATTGCTTCTTTTTCAAGTTTTTATCCTTTAACTTTAAAAAACTTTTTGACTCAACAATAGACAGTTTAGTTAATCAAATCCATTAGTTTTAAAATTTTATCTCTTTTTTCCCTTTAAAATAATTTTCCGCTAAACCAAGATTTAAAAAACAATATTTTCCCCCTAGGGTTGACTCTTCAATCTCCAACAGTCTCTCCCTTTGGATGTATTCTCTTCCTTCGACGGTCTCTCTCTTCTCTAGCCAGTGATTCAAGTTGGGAAGGCGAAAATCTTTGTTATCTTCCTAAACAAAGACGAGATCTCTCGTTTTGGTCTTCTCGACTTGAATCGTTGGTTGGAGGAGGGAAAGATTGTTAGAGGGAGAGAACACGTCTAGAAGGAAAGACTGTCAAAGATTGCGCCAAAGGAGCAACCAAACATTGAAGAGTAAATCCTAAGGGGGTAAATGTTGTTTTGTAAACCTTGATCTAGGAGAAATTATTATTTTTTAGGGGTTAAAAGGGAAAAATAAGATAAAATTTTAATTTTTAAAAATATTATAGATAAAATGATGATTTTGTCCTTAAAATTAAATAAACTTAACAACTCATAAGTGATAAAAGGAATTTTCAAAGTTAAATAATAGGAACTTGAGAATGAAACAATCTTTGGGTAGGAATAAGTCCTTTGGCCTTAAATGAATCATGTGAGACATGAATTAAATATTAAATTGGTAATATTGTGGAAAAATGGATGTGCACATTGCACCGAAGAGATAATACTATGTATACTTATTTTAAATATATAAATCTGTACACATTTATGTATATTATCATTTAATTGAATGTTACTTTATTTTTAATTCAAAATCATCCAATCACATAACGTCATACATCAAATATATATATATATCCATATTTATATTTATATATTCAAAATATATACATATAATTTTATTATAAATATAAATATATACATATAATCTCCACATCCACATAAAATTTCTTATAGTTTTTCGATTTCACTTGCACCAAAGTTTCCAAACAAACTACATAATTTCCCCGATAAAATGAAATCTTTTGAATGCTTACCATTTAGCAAATTAACTATAGAAGTGTAGCCACCGACAAGTGAACAAGAAGGCAATTTTCCATAAAAACACATAAATTAATTGATTAATAAAGAAAGCAAGGCAATTTCACATGCTAGCATCCTTTGTAAAGGTTGCAATTGACAATTACTTCATTAATTATACTTAATGTTATTCTTAAATTAGTGACATCTAGATTAAACAGTAATCATGTTCTTTTTTTTAATATTTTGGAATCTAAACATAATTTAAATTTTTTACATTAGTCTTGCAATAGAATTAGGAAGTTGTGACAATTAACAGTAGACTTGTTTTCTCTACGATTTAGGATAGATAGTAACAATTACGGAAATAGTAAGATAAGATAAACTTAGGTTATTTTACCGTTTTGACTTATACATTTATTTAAAAAAAAAAATGGCTTTCTCTACGATTTGGAATTCGAAACTAAGATGCTCACCGAACTTTATAATATTAAAATAAATGAGAAATTATAGTATTTGACTATGTAGGTATTCTTTAGGGATAATTGTGATAACAAATAACATTAAATAATTTTTTTTTTTGTAATTAAATATATAATTATTTTTTACAAATTTTTCATTGAGTTTTACAATATTATGATTAAATAAACACTGCTAACAAACATGGTATATTAGAGTAGACACTAACTGATATTAAATCATTTAAAAAAAAATTAGTATTAGCGAAAGAAAAATAATAAGTGAATAAATAATTGATTGTTATAAGTATTATTTTTATGATTTTAGTGATCAATTATATATACTCTCATTAAAATTAAACAAATTTATGGTTTTAATAAAAGAAAAATTATTTTTAAAAGTCAATTTTTCATCGTTAGAAAGTTTTAACGATGAAAAATAAATTTCTAATAATCATTATCTCTTTGTTAAAATTATAAATATATTTAGTTTTAAAAAAATATAAAAAAATAGTAGTTAAAATTATATAAAAATAGTATTTATAACTATCAGATATATACTCATTCATTCTTTTTCTTTCCTTAATACTTTTTTTTTTTTTTGGGTGGTAGTTTAAGGTTGAAGGTGTCGGTGGGTTGAAAGGAGCATGTTATTATGGAAGCAAGTGCTTTCACATGCCTCATCTGCTTTTATTGGTTGGTGTTAATTTCTGTGTCTTTGTAATCCCATTTATGATGATTTGTTGTTTGACCAAACCCTAATTGTATTGATTGCTCCACATTGCATAAAACCTTCGTTCAATTATATATGTTAGCCCAAAGAACTTATTCCCACCGATTTTTGTAGCTATTATTAAAGGTAAAATCGTTATTTAATAAAAATATTTAAAAAATTAAAAATTTATCATATTTTTTATCCTAAACTTAAAAACCTAACAATTTCTCTCTCAACCTCACCTAAGGTTTGAAAAATGACAAATTCTCCTTAGGGTTTCGATCTCCTCTCTCCAGCGACAATCTCTTTCCCAGACGTCAATGTTTTCGCTCCCTTCCAGCTTCTTGTGTGCTCTTTTTGAAATTTGCAATTCATGCTACATTTTCTCTTAGGAGAGATTCAATTGGTAAGCTCAAACTCCCATTGTTACATTTTCTCTTAGGAAAGATTCAGACTAACTCATTTGTGCTAAGTCAATTGTTTGAAGACATCAATTTTTATGGCCACAGCAGGAGATCAATACAAGTTGTTGAACAGTGCTCATGTGGCCTCACTCTCATTCAAGGAGCTGGTGCCAAAGGAGCAGGTATTCATACCCTTCACCTTTTACTTTAATGGTGTTCTGATTCTTTGTTAACTTTCTTTTGCAGATGGGTTGTGCTTTTCTAGTTTCTTTTGTGCTATTTTTGAAATTTGATCTTGTTTTTCATTCTATTGATTTGGATTTGTTTTTAGTCATGGAAGCATTGATTGCAACTAGAACTACACATTTTAATGCTCAGAATTTTGTTTGTTTGTTTTTCTCTGAATGTTGGTTCTATGATCTGAGTGGAACATTTATATTCTATTGCACGTTTGTTTTTTCACTGGCAAAGATGTTGATCTTTGTATGTAAATATGTTGCCTTAAGTAAACCTGGTTATAAATTTCTGGTTATATTTATTGAAGACTTTGACTTGTGACTAGTGACAATTTAACTGTTGCATGCTGAAGTGTCTCTTGTTGGCCAAGTTGATTTTTCTTCTTGTTTGCGTGAATCTTACAGTTTGTTCAGATGGAACATTGCCTGGATATCATTTGCATCATGGGTATGGTTCAGGAGCAAAATAGTTGGCTCATTCAGTTGGAGGATTGTAATATAAATTCTTTTTGAGTCTTCATCACCAGTAAGAAAAAAGGAAAATAAAATCATTGAATTTCTGGAGGAAAAACTCTGCAACTCTTTAAAAATGCTTTTCTATTGCTTTATGCCGTCAATGTTCTTTTTATGGTTCTTTTGGGATTAATAGTATGTTATTGACATGGTTGAACATCAGCAGATCCCCACGGCTATTACCACGGTTGCAGGTTAAACCAAGCGAAATGCACTCCATCACGGATTAGATTTTTACAAGGTGAATTATGTATGAATATGAAAGTATTTTGAGCTTTCACATCTATATGTGCTTTAAGCTGCTTCAGGAACCAAAGTGTTGAATGCAATCAAAGTTTTCTCAATGTCTAGACAGAATGGCTTATTTATAAATTCATGTTTTTCTCACTGCCAATCCGAGAGGCAAGATACATGGTTTCTCAATGATTCTCCTGTTGTTGGTAACCAGGTATGCCCAATCTAAAGAGTTATGCACGGATTTCCAAGAGCCTAAATTATGAAAACTTATATAATATATCCTTACTAAAATAGGCATGCATTTTGTTTGATTATATGTTTGCTTGTTTGTTTGTTTGTTTGCAGATGAAAGGCCACTTCAATAAAATAACAAATGCATTGTTTTTGAATTTTTCTTCTTCCCTCTTATAAAATGAAACAATAGTAATCGAATTTAGCTCAATCACCCACATCTATTGAGTGGTTTTGTTGATAACTCACGTTGAACAAATCTATTACGTTTTGACTTAACTGGATTTGGTCACGGGAGACTAGTTTTTTTCTTGCATTCTTACTAGTCATTAAAGGACATTATAAAGCTCAAGACCTAAAGAATGCCCTTTTTGAATTTGCATATGGGATTATAATACTTGTATCTTATCTTGTATATGCCTTAACTCGCCCCATTGTTGATTAGTGGTTGATATAACCGAAGCATAAGTTACATATAAATCCAATTTTCTTTTATTTGACAATGTGCAGGCGGTTGCAATAGCTGTTGGAGATTGGTATTTTGATTGCACAGGCGTTAAGGTCATTGATTGTGCTTACCCTTGTGACAAAACTTGCCCAATCTAATTTTCAGAGCCTAATTTAATCAGTTGGAATCAATTTAAATGGTCTATGTGTAAGTGTATCCCATATTCTACCCATCATTCATTAAATGCACTTACAATTCAACCAAGGATGAAAGTAGAGACAACAAACAGAGGATTGCTGAGAAATGCAAATGCAACCAGCAATCCTTTTCCATAGCTACGGCTGTTTACTTGCTATGTATTGGAGACTAAAAAAGAGTCTCACATTTAATAAAAAAAAGAGTAAAACAAGTGATATATAAATATGATGGATTGAACTTTAACATGAATTTATTAGTTTTATGAAATATGAGTTTCGATCTCCGCATTTATAAGCCAATATATTTCCAAATGACCTCTAGGGAGGGTTTTGGAGATTAAAAAAGAATCTCACATATAATATTTTTGGTAACTATCATCTTTGCTCTGAGATTTCTAGAGCTGTGAAGCTTAGCCTTCTGAATTTGTGTGTTTAAACTAATCCAAGAAAAGGACAACCTTTTACCCAGAAGTTAATTTAACTCGTAGGATCCTTCAGCAATAAAATTTCATTTCATGCCAGTCAATTCCTCCGTATAATCTTTTACCATATATATATATATATTTTGGTAACCGAGGATCCCACCCGTATCGATTAAATGGGTAAACTTGAGTCATAGTGATTGGATTCACAGTCATTACATCAAATAAGTTAAGATTTTATAAGCGTGACAAAAACTCAAACCCAGATTTCTCTTTAAAAATTCTAATACTTTATCAGTTTTGTTAACTTTTAAAATTATCTTTTACCATATTTTTTCCTTCATTTTTCTATATCAAGGAAAAGAAAAAAAGTTAAGTTCTCCTATATAACAATTAGTTGATTTAAAAATCATTAGCAATGATTGTTGCAAGATTCCAAATTGCTTTCAAATGATGGAAAAAATGATTTGTTAGTTAATCTGCATTAATTCCTCTTGCAGTAACTAAACCAACTTCGTTTACAGAGTTTCATAAAAACCAAGGGGGGTCTTAAAAATTAGCTATGTTTATCATATGAAGACAAGAGAGTCATCATCTCATAATTCTAGTACAAGTTTCAAAATCAACGTATGGACCAAAATGAAATGTACAGAAGAAAGTAGCCTGCTATTGACAGAATAGCTCAAAACAGGCCAAGCACATAGCATTATTGTAGGGATTCCCATATGTGGTAGTTACGCTTTAATTACTGGTGGATTTGAATTTGAATATGACTTACAAAGATGTAAAAATTCACTGAGTTTGGAAACCAGGTACCAGTAGAGATAGCAACAAGGTGGATAGGGTTTGAATACGTTAATCCTTATCTCTGTAAAAAGAAACCTTTCCTTGAGGATGATCGGAATCCCTATCTCCTTGTCACCTGAAAAATTCTCTATTCTTTCTCTCCCTATTCTAGCGGGAAAATTCCTTACACTTTTCTCTCTTCATATCCACTAAAAAATAATAAAATATTTAGTAGATGTCACATCATATTTGTAATAATTTAAAACTTTTGAGAATAATTCAATATGTAACGATTTAGGTATTATGTAAGAGAGCAGATGAATTGGAGAGGGGACGAGCCAGGGAAATTTTTATTTGTATTTTTGATTGTGAGGATTTCAAGTATTCTAGTCCTTATTTCTATCTTTATTAGAGAATTTTCTTTTCGTTCGAAGAGGGATAGGTTGAAGACCCAATTTTGTGAGTCGAATTGTTATCTCTAGAGATCGGCAATACAAGAAGGATCATGTGCTGCTCTTCCACATTTTTGATACTCAATTTGTATCAAACTATTATTTTTCTTCTCTATCAAGAACTTCTAAAAATTATCAGATAACAATTAATAGTCTATGTTTAATCCTAGTCTTTTTCAACTTGATTTTCTATTAAAAAAGGTCCTCAGCATATTATATTTGTGTATCATTATCCTTGCTTTTATAATGATTTCATCATCATTGCACTCATCTTCTTCCCTCATAAATTATTAATGCCCAATAGCTTGAACCTTGCCCTCTATTATACGTTTAAAGAAAAGCAAAGATTCTAAAACATTCAGCTTTGTAAAGTAGAGTTCATAAAATATTATTAATAGAAATGAAAACTTGGCATTGGAAAGCTGGTATCTCATCATCAATCCCTCCCCTTAAGTCTAAACGCTATGCTTTTTGTATTCTTTCCACACTCAAGATTGTAGGGCCTCAATGAAAAGGCCTAATAATTTAGTTCACATGTGTTTGAGCACACAAGGATAAATAAATAAATAAATATACATATATATATATATAAAATCAATATAAAAAAGGTAAATGTATCTGTATATTCATAGCAACATCAATATTAATAATATCGTTCTCCAATGTCTGCAAAGAAGAAGCTTATAATATTGAGAAAGAGTATTTCTTTGGTTGCTGTGCACATGGGAAATCATAAAGGATTCTGTCTTTTGCTTAGGGCTTGTACTTTGAAAGCCACTCTAGCTTTAAAAGTTGTGTAAAACCCCCTATGAAGCTCAAGGTAGAAGATGATTAGACTATTTCATCTGTGTGGTGTGGTCAGTTCTATCTCAAATAGATGATTTGGTTCAAGTAAAGTTTTTTTGTGACCAAAAAAAATAAAAGTAGAAGATCTTTGCACCATTTCTTTAGTATCCATTAATTCTCTAGTGAGTTTCTTGGAGTTAAGATTATTACGTAAGTGTTTTCCCATTTATATTAAGTTTCAGAATGAATAGATGCCCCTCTGATGGTCCCCTCACATTGTTGAAGTAAAAAGTAAAATTTGCCCACTTCAAGCACATAATGGCTAATGGCCTCATGTGAATTTTGTCACCTCTGGATTCAATTAACTCGCTGGGAACTATTACTAATACTTATAGTTTAAGTTTTTTCAATTTGTAGATTAATATTAGTGGTGCATTCTTTCTGTATTTTGCTTTAGTTTAAGAAAAAATGGTGATTGGCAACAAGGAAAATTGAACAGATGGTAAGAGAAGGTAAACCAATAGAAGAGTAGAATATTTGTTTCTGTCGTACTGTGATGGACCATTGGGAGAGAGGGAAGTGACTTAAAGGCTGTAAAAAAGTAAAAACTATCACCATCTGTTAGGGGACAATGATAGACAACCAATTAAGAGAAATGGTCCCTTGAATTTTGCATAAGGGAAAGCTCATATGAAATTTTAATGTATTGTTCAATGTGAAAACGATCAAATGGAAAGAGATTGCGAGTATTAAAGTAACTGAGTCCCAGGAACAAAGAGAGTCACAATCTTCATCAGCTTCAACTTTAAAAGGTAATGAACAAGGCAACTTTATTAAAGCCTTGTGGATAATTCTAAATTCAATCTTAGAATCAGCCCTTTTTATAGTTTTCTGATAAAAGAAGAGAAAAAGTATAGCTTTGAATCCAGAAAAAAAAAAAAAGACTTATTCTTGATATTCAATCACAAATATGGAAGATTTTTGTATAAAAAAATTTACAAAATCAAAAGAAAATTCTATGGCACACACCTGTAACAAGAAGACACCTTTTACAATCCATCAGAAAAAAAAAAAAAAAAGAAGAAAAAAGTTGTGTAATCCTTTCTTCCCTCCCCCTATTAGACTCTGAAGCTGCTAAATACAAGAGCAATTTACAAGCTAAAGGGTTTGTCCAAAAGCCACAGAAAGTCTGTGTAGATCTTTAGTATGCATATATGAAGCCTGTGAAGTTTGTTGATGTTGGTTCTGATGCCAACTGGTACTTGATCCATCTGATATAAAGGGTGCTTCTGGTTTAACTTCACTGTACACAGGCTGAGGGATTTGGCTTTGTATTGTGCTCCCAAGGAAGAATGGTGTGTTGAAATATTCAGACCATTTGATGTCTTCTTGATCACCAGATTTTCCAGAGTCTGTTAGTCCCCACGAAAAAGCAGCGGTGTTACTCTCAAAGAAAGAATTGTTGCTTTGCAATTCAATGCTATTACTAGTGCTTCCATTGCTGGTGCTGCAATGGTTACTGAAGCAACTAGCTTCCCAGTTTTGGACTCCACTGATATCACTAGGAGGATTCTCAGAAGGAAGACTAATGGAAGGCTTTATGTGAATTGGAGTTTGGAACATTGAAGCTGAAATGGAAGGGAGACTGGTTTGTGTCATATCAGAATTAAACTCGGAAATCATCTGATCAGAAGAGGAGGAATTCTGGTTGAAGCAGATCGATGAATTCACGTTAACTGACAAGCCAATATTAGGCCCATAATTCAACTTCTGGAAAGGGAAATAACCTGCCAAATCCGGCCTGCAACTTCTGGTAGCAGTATCGTTGGAGGCACCACCAAATCTATCCAGAAAAAATTCCTGAGTGTGAGGATTAGTAGACAAGTTGTTGCTGCTGCTGCTGTTGCTGATCATATTCAAAGAAACTTCTGGAGGGTAGTGTCTTTCTGAAGAAAAAGGAGGAGGTTTCAAGTCTGCAGGCTCATTGGAGTAATCTTCAGAGGTTTTGTCATTGCTTGTAAATTTCTTTTCTGGATCATTCTCAACCTCAGAGAGAGGCTTGTGAGTGTTGGGGTCAATGCCTTTTTGTCTCAGCTTCTTCTTAATGCTAGAGTTCCATAAATTCTTAATCTCATTATCAGTTCTCCCTGGCAACTGAGCTGCAATCTGAGACCATCTGATAGCACCAAACAACAACAAATTAAAACAACTAAACCACAAAATTAAACAAAAATGGATATTCAACTCATTAATCCTCAAAATAAACCTGTTTCCAAGCACTGCATGCAGTTCAATTATCAAATTCTCTTCCTCAAGTGAAAATGCTCCTCTCTTCAAATCAGGCCTCAGATAATTAATCCATCTCAGCCTGCAACTCTTCCCACATCTTTGAAGACCTGCAGCCAAAATTACAACCTCAAAAGTAAACTAAACAGTCCTTAATTCTGTGCAATGCATTCCAAAAAAAAAAAAAACAGTAGTTGTTCTTCTTCTACCTGCAAGCCTGGGGACTGAACTCCAACATCCATGTCCATGCTTGGTAATATAATTCAGAAGCTTCTCATCTTCTTCAGGAGACCACAGGCCCTTCCTCAGCTTTTGCTTGTAGCAGCAAGAATGCCTTCCCATGTCAACTCCAAGTTTATGCAATGGAGTATGAGCAAAAGGGTGGTGGAATTTGTGAAGAAAGAAGAGAGAGAGAGGTTAATAAAATGAAGTAGCAGGAGGGGTGGTGGTGGGGAATCAAATTAATAGGAAGAAGTGACTCAAAGAGATACAAAGTCACATTCAAGAGGAGAGACTGAAAGTAGATTATGGTTTCTAAATTTATATATCATCTCTGTCTGAGTTGTGTTCTCCCTCTTCATTGGTTGGTCCATGTCAGCAGGTGGGGACCACCGCACTGTGGGGTCTATGTGTGTGATGGACGGCCAGGATGTAATTGGAGAGGCAGACATCTATTATGATGATGGAGATGAAGAAGAGCTCCAATAATTTGACTTACATTGCAAATGTCTTGACCAAAAGCTTGAGAATTCATGCAATTTAGCTGCATTGGTTGGGCATTTTCCTGATATATAATTCAGGGTAGAGACTAAAACTTGCAAATTAGTCCATGTAAAAGTTAGAGATGATATAGAGAGTGGTCACGGATATTCAAAAATATATACACATAATATTACTTGTATTATATTTCGTAAGCTGATTCGGCCAATAGAAGTCACAACTAAAACAAGCAGAGAGGATTTTTTATTTTTACCATAAGATGTATGGCCTTTATGGTTAATTTTTATTTTGAAAGCAATGCTATATTTCAACAAAGTCTATTCTAAGATTCTATATACAAAAATAGCGGCAAATTTCAAAATGGAAAACTTTCTTTGGAACAAGAAATTTCCATCATTATCTAACACTTTCAAATTTGGCATCTTTGCAATCAATTTTTTTATAACTAGAAGCAATAATTATTCATCCCTCTTGAGCTTTTAATTAAATACATTGAATATTTATTTTAAGTAGTTTTTTTTTTTTCCTGTTAGTCGGCTAGCCGTCCCCTCAAAATAATTTCCAACTACCCTTTTTTTTTCATTTTTTGGGCAATTTTCTGAAATAGAGATCTTCTTTGAAAGTTCCATATTTAGTACAAGTTAAAAAATAAATAAATAAAAATAAATATATATATATATATATATATATATATATATATATATATATATATATATATATATATATATATATATATATTGTTGTGACCTGAAGTCTCACATCACTCCCGTGCAGTCCACTGAACGTGTATATAGGCAAGGGCCAGAAGCCTTTCACCTGAATGACGCGTTTTTATAAGAGAAACAAAACCGTGCGGGCCTAAAACCCAAAGCGAACAATATTATTCAGGCGGTTTATAACATATATATATATATATATATATATATATATATATATATATATATATATATATATATATATATATATATATATATATATATATATTTTAACATCTTACAAGATAAAATTAATTAAACATGAGGGTATAGTCCAGATTCCACCAACTCCACTGCTCATTCTTGTTTCTTTAATGTGAAGTCCCCCTTCAACCAATTCTTTAATGCTTAAGTGTTCTGTGAAAGACAAAACGTACAGCCAGTTTATAATACTATATCACATCAGAATATTTATATATGTCTTATACATAGTTAATAGTTAAATTAAATTATTATCTCTTTTAAGGATGGGATAAATTATTTTTTATTGAAATGATTAAATTTCTTTATTTTTATTAAAAAATTAAACTTTTGTTTTTCATTGAAAAGTCCGGACTTTCGCTATTTTTGTATTGCAAGAATGGAACAATCACTTAAGTTTAGAGCGTAGTTGGTAAATACAAAATCGAGAACAAAATGATACGTAAATTTTACAGATATAATATAACAAATAATAGAAAATGTATTTATAAAAAAGGCCCTAAAATTTATATATAAAAAAATATAGAATATATATATACAAGTTTAATACGATATATCATTAATAATACGTTTATAAAACTATAGTAATAACTTTAATACTTTTCACGAATCTCCTATTGAAAATCAATATGTTTAAATGTAAAGTATATAATTAACTATTAAATATAATATAATATAATACATAATCAAAATTCTTTATATAATAAGTAATGTACAAGTTTGTTAGGAAAAACAAATAAATTAATCAATCTGGATTTTAGATTTCATATTAGAGTGAATATTTGTACAAGCCACAAAGGAGAAAAACACAAAATTAGGGTTGTGAATTAAGAAATAAATATTGCTGGGCTTTTTTTTTTTTTAAATGGTAGTGGTATTTTTGTAAACAATTGAAACTAAGAGGGACAATTTTGTGCTTTAAATTTAACCAAAAATTCAAAAAAAGGACAAACGTAAAATACCACATTTAATATAGGATAGGTGTAAAATACGCGTTTAAGATATTTTGGGTTCAAAAATTCTTTTAAATGTATTTAATATATGAATAATATGGGAACGCAAATAATACCCCTATTTATTAAATAGGTCAAAGGACATTAAATAAAAAAGTAGTGCTATGTGCACAATTTTTGTACATAATTTTGTGTACAAACAATGATATATTATTATATAAATAAGTGTTGGTTTATCTTTGATATTTTATTATCTAATCATATAATAATACATTATTATTTATATATAAAATTATATACATCGTCTTATTGTAAATAAAAATGATGGCACAGTTTTTTTCATAGAAAACACTAACATGGGTATTTTATCCAATGACATGGATAATTTGTGCATTAACGTAAATATTTACAATTGGAAAAAATCTCAAATTATATTTTTTCCTAAATTTATTTATACAAAAACTAAAAAAAATAAAATAAAATTTACTCAAAATAAGCAAAACCCAAACAAAATTAATTTATTGTTTTTGTTTTTTTAATGGAAAGGACTTTTGAGTTGAAAGCTTGCCATTTTTTGTTTTTATTGTTTGAACTCAGTAAGGGACACATGGACGATGATACAAAAAAATCTTTTGTTAATATTTCAATAAAAATTAAAAAAATCTTTTAATTTAAATGAACTGATAAACTTAAAAAAATAAAAAGGAAGTAAGGTTTAACGATAATAAATATCATTCTAAGTAGAAGAATTTTAAACAAATAAGACAGATAATAAAGAAGGTGTAAATAATAAATAATTTACATTTTGAGGTTAGATTAGAAAATATAAGTTTGATTTTCTAAATGGAAAAATATGAAAGTTAAGTCTCTTCGATAGATAAAAGTTTGGCTAGTCGAGAATTATTTTAGTTATCATTTCTGAATTAAAAAAATTCATGTCTTTAATTTTTAACTAAGTTAGAGATTATGCATGTTTTTGTATAATAAAATATAAATTTGGTGACTTAAAATTTGACTTACTCAGCGTGGTTCATTTTACACCAAAAGAATAATTCGATTCAAATGAGATTTTTCATTATAAAAAAAAAAAACTAACCCTTTAATAAAAAAACAAATAAAAGTTTTGTCCTTTTACTAGAATGAAGATGATAGTTTAACATCTCCATGTATTATTCTTTTGTTGATTTAGGGTTAAACTTGAATTGAGTTAGCTCGGGTTTGATAGTTGGTTCAGTTTAATTAGACTCGACTCAAATTCGTTTAAATTGATATCAAGTCAAAAAAATTGACTAATTTTTCAAACTAACTCAAATTAGTTTGAATTTGATTTATGACTTAATTTAAATCATATCGAGTAATTATCAAAATAATATCATTTTTATCATTATTAGGTAAAACGATATTGTTTTGTTAATAAATTATGATTTTGAGCTATAAATTTAAATCATAAACTCAAGCCAAATTTCAAACTTCAAACTTCAAACTTATAGACTAAATCAAAGTTGAGTTATTCAAAATTTTAGTTTAATAAATTTGAATAGAATTCAAATTATCCTATTTTTTATTTAAGTCAAATTCGAATAAAATAAAAACTAAACTTGGGTGGTAACAAGGCCAATGCTAATCGTACACGTATATGACGTACGGAAAAGTTTTGCTACTCGAAGGCTGCGGGGAATAAGTAAAGGAAGCATGAGTTCCTATATATAACGACAATCAAAATAATGATTTTGTCTTCCACAACAAGGAGTATGTATACCTCAAATCTGAATGTGGACAAGTTTTGGTGAATTATTTCCAAGTTACATCAATAATTATATATATATATATATAAAATAAAAAATATCAATGCTTTCTTTTAAATTTAATTAGTAGCCGGTAATCATGTAAAATTTTGTTATTATAAACAATTAGAAATAAATGTTGATGTAACTTGGAAATAATTCACCAAAACTTGTCCACATTTATATATATATATGAAATGTATTAACCTTTAAATTAACACTGAATCAAACTCACTTTTTGCTCAAATAAAAGATCATTTGAAATAAGATAAAAATGAATGCGAGTTATCATTTACTATAAGGTTGCATTTGGTTGAAGGAGATTAAAGATTACTCTGATAATCTATCTTTTATTAATTACGTTAATTTGTTTGGTTTATAAGTAATAAAAAGATTTTGATAATCTTTTATTACCAATGGTGATGTGATAGACAATATAAGAGGTAATTTGATTACCACATTCACCTTAAGTATTAAAAGATTAATAAAGTAATCTTGATTTTATTATAATATATAATTTATTTATTAATTTTTTTAGGGTAAAAATAATCATATTTTCAATTAATATAACAAATAACATAAAAAAATATTTTAAAATAATTATACCTAAGCGTATTTAAGTAAAATAATATAATAATATTCTTTTATTATCTCTAACCAAACATAATAATTATTTATATATACTTATTTTTATCAAATATAATAATAATAATTTATACTTAGTAATCTGTAAAGTAATCTTTCAATTTTAGTAATAAAACATTCCTAAAATCAAACACCCCTTAATGACATGTTTCATATACGGTCAAGGCACTTTTGTTTCCAAAACATTTCTTGTATATAAATAAATAAATAAATAAATAAATAAATAAATAATATATATATATATATATATATATATATATATATATATATATATATATATATATATATATATATATATATATATATATATATATATATATATTATTGTAACAAGGAGACAAGCTATATAAAATAAAAGGCAATTTTATTATATCAAAACAGATGATGGGTTAATAGGCAACAATGGCACAACTAAATTTAGTACATGGGCAAAATCACAAACACCTTATGCATAAAGTTACCACAACTTCAAATAGGTCTTTTTTCAAACACCTTACAAATAGTCAAAAAATAACCTAAAAAAGACCAAGCTTCTTCAATACAATAACCCCTAAAACAAACCAAAAAGTCGAACAAGCTCCACAAACAATCCAAAAATCAAATTCAAACAAAACCAACAATCCAATATAGTCCTAAATGAATAATCAATCAACAATATGAAATGAAGGTGAATGAGGGTTGACAATGTTGTGGAGAAATGGGTGAGATGGTGAGAAGCATGTATTGGAAATGTATTTATAGTATAAAACTGTAAATTATAATATAAGGGGTAAAATTGTAAATTCATATAAACTTGTGAATTTTTTTTCATAAGTTAAGAAGGGTCAAGTCATCCCACTTCAGTCCACCATTTTAAGGATAACCGGCTTTTTATGAGCGCCTTCTTGTCTTAGGATAATTCTTATATATGATACCTTTGGTGTAGTGATAAACTCAACTCAACTTGACCTTCCTTTTCTTCTATATTGGTGTTTCATATTTATAAGATAAAAAGAAGAGTTACATTCAAATTGCGTATCTAAGTATTTTTATTTAAAAAATTATTATCAAGATCTATTTGTATTTTGACTGAACTACATAAAATAATTGCATTAAAGACATATTCCCAATTTGGAAAGATACAATAGCTTTCTATTATAGACATGAGGGAAAATAGAAAAAGAATCTTGTAGATGTTAGAGAGCTATATTGCCTTCTGGAGTATTTTTCATTATCTTTGAGTGAATGGTTTATCTACACTCTTGGATGATTAGCAAATAGAAAATGTGCATAGCCATTATTACTATAGTTAATCATTAATCATAACTCGCTAGGTGTCATTCATGTGAATTTGGATAAGGAGGAGTTTCATCTTTTAATAACTGCTCTTTAGTTTCTAGAATGCAACTACAACGCAACATTCCCGAAGTCTTGCCCTTGAAGGAAAATGTTACTAATTCTAAACTAATAAAGCAAATAATGGGCAAAATAAATTCAAACTCATTCAATTATTCAAAAAATTACCAAAATGTTGTTACATCATAAATCATATGCAAAACATCCCAAAGTATCATAATATTAGTATCCAGAAACTATAAGAAATATGTGTGTATAAATCCAAATCAAACAAAATAAACATCAACATCAATATCAAGATCCCCTCATGTGTCACTCCGTGCTGACCTGTCGCCATACAACCACCAAATCATCTTTTACATGTGAAAATAAACAAAAAATTATGAGTGACAAACATTCAATAAGTAGAAGTATCTATCATACAATCAGTCATATTTCATCCTTCTCTTTCATCATCTATCACATATTCTTAATTACATTCTCTCTTGTCATTTAGGATTCATCTCTAAAAAATGCAACACTTGTAATCCAATTCAACATTAGTGGTGAAAACATTTTTTTAAAATCATTATTTTCATATTCTAATCTCTAAGCTTATCAAACTAGGCTGAGATAGGGATTTGACACCTAAGCTAAGTGTCTTAATCTCTCAAGTTATCACAATTCACAATATGTATGAATTTGTCTAGACAACTCTCTATGGACGCCACTCAATGGGCTCTCTCAAGACACCTTTCTATAGGTACAAATGTTTTCGTGGGTGCATATAGTGAATGGCATCTCATCTATGGGTACAACACCATTCTATAGGTGCATAGCCTATGTCATGGATGTCTCCTCATAACAACCTTTTAAAAAACACATCTCAAACATCTAATGAGGATGCATGTTTCCATGGGTGGCATTTAAATCTCTCAATCTTATGATCTTTGTGTCTTACACATGCACTCTAAAGATAATCGGGTCTCATAAGTATTCTATAAGATATTTATATTCTAACTTGACACCTTATCACTTAGAAATATGCTATAACATTTTCTCGAAATCAATCTCATAATCTCGTCTCCATGATATGTTTTCTAAGTTGATGTTCTTAAGCCCAAGAAAATGTCATCCTGAGGCTCTTTCTAGCTTTCACCCATCATATAGTGTAGTGATAACTCAAATCAACATGCTCTTCCCCTTTCTCTATTTTGCTCTTTTATATTTATAAGATGAAGGGGAAGAGTTATATTGAAATAACATATATAAGTATTCTTAATTAGTTCATATATGATTCTTGTTACGATGATAGAACCAAAGTCAAGAAGTCAATGCAACCAATATTTGCACTGGAGACATAGTTGAAACAAACTTAGTTAAAAAGGCAACATTTGCGCTAGAGACTTAGTCAAAGTTGTATTTCATTCTTGTTCACTTGTTAATAATATGTATGTTAGAGCCTATGTTTTGGGAGGTTATTGTTTGATTTGTTCAACTAGTACAGCCTTTATATGAGATTGTGATAAATCAAATAAAATCATCAAAACTTATTTCTTTAGTTCAGTTAATTGCAATATGAGATTGGTAACTTCTCAATTTTTTCCACCATGGCTCCTAGATGCTCTGCTAGAGTATGAGGCCATGGCCATACGAAACCTAATCCTAATAATTCTCAATAAAAAAACCTATTTTTATTGAAGTAAAATAGAGTAATTATGTTAAAGACATGATCTTGATTTGATAGGAAATGATATCTACTTCAGGGAGAATAACAAAAAAAAACTTTTAGATGTTAAAAAGATATATTACCTTGTAGAATTCTATTCGTTGTTTTTAAGTAAAAGATTGATCTAGACTCTTAAACTATTGATAAATAATAAATGTGTATCATCGTTATTATTATAACTAGTCCCTGATGATAACTTTTTAGGTGTTATACATGTGAATTCAGATGAGGAGTTTGACTGTAAAAAATATATCATATTTTAAATTATGATTAAATATTACAAGTCTTTAATTTTCACCTTCAAAATTGTTCATCATGTCCATTAATTTTCACTACATAAAAAATGCCTTCAAGACAATGTAGGCAGACCCACCCATATAATATATAAAAATAAGGGAATAGGCATCCATTATGACTTACATACAGCAACACGACAAAAAGAAATAGTGAAAAAAGAAAAATTATGGAGCAAAATTGATTTGTTTATTTCTTGAGGGAAGAAGCCAAATGGATGACAAAATATTCTACGCAAGATATGCAAACATCCAAAACAGTAAAATATTTTAATTAATTAATTTCCTTAAACACGTTTCATATTTTATTCGAAAGAGACTTTACTTGATAATAATAATACAAAAAATCTTATTTAATCACTTTGTGGATGTGTAATAGTCTGTCTCTTTGTTGTGAAATTATGAACCTTCCTTGACGTTTAGCAATGTTTAATTAACTCTTAATCATATTTATTAAACAAAGACTCCTTGAAAAGATGCTTGTAATCTCCCCCATAACTCATCATGATGATTGAAGAGATAACTGTAATAAGATTATCCTGTAAGAGGAATATGAGCTGCTTCGATTTTTCTGAAGTCAACTGTACGTTCATTATTGTTGGTTTATCCTTTTTCTTCTATTTCTTATTAACATGTCAGCATCGCTGTCATTTCCATTTTATTCATCCTTCCCTTAATCATCTTTTGCTTGTTCACATATGTATCCCCTATTTAAAAAATTAGGGTTTTGTTATGGGAGACAGCGCTGTTCTTTTACAAGTCATCAATATTTTAGCTAAATAGATATTGTCTTTTTTTTTAAATAGAAATCTTATGAGCCAAATCAATCATTTGGAATCAAATTAATTTTATTAAATAGGTAAAATTTTGAATCGCATAATCGATTCTATAATTATTGTTCAAATATTGTTGAAGTATTTAAACCCAAAATCTCTTATAGATGAAACTTTTTCATTGTCATTCAAATTATTTTTTACAAATATTATTGTTACTAGTTTTTCTAACGTAAATTGGAAGGAAATTCACGCTATTTAATTTATTATTATAATAAAACTAGCTAGCCCCTAAATTATTGTTTCTCCATTACTTTTATAAATTAAATTAAATTAACTGTACCAGCATATTGTTTGTGGGGAATGTATGCCTGTTCTTTATCTCTATCTTTATCTTTATTTCTAACTCTGTCATCAAATGATTAGAGCTTTCAAACAAGCACTATGAATTGATTTAAGTTGAACAAGCCACGTATATGAATACTTTATACACAGACAAAATAAAAAAAATTGTTTGCCAGCACATGCAACACGTAGAGATAAAGGTCAAAAGAAACTAAATTATGGGTTAAGTGGCCGAACTCAATTCATTTCAGCCACAAGAATTAACAAAAAATCAAAATGTTTCAAAGACCATGTTCACACGAATTCTTGGGGAAAATCTAATCCAAAATAAAATTGAAGGTTCTCTGCTGTGTCTTCTTTTGCAATGGCTGAGCTGGGTTTGTTTTGATTAGGCAAAATATTAATCAGAAAACCCCTTTTAATGACGGCGGGAGGATGCCGAAGAGTTTATATGTAGCACCAACAAGGAAACAACAAATTAAATAGAAACCATCTAAGAAATGAATTGGAGGCTCAGAAGTTCTAGCGTAGTTTTCTTGAATTATAGCAAGAAATTATTGAGTATCATTTTTGCTTTGAGGACTTCTTTATGTGAAACAAACTCCAAAATAGAAATATCATCTTCAACTGTGTTCTCCTTATCATCAGTCAAAATCTATGGACTCGTATAGTTTTCTCCAGGGTAATTCAATAAGTACTCGACATCCATTTCATCTCAGTAATATGTTTTTATTATCATTTCAAGCTTTTGAATGCCTACACCATCTAAGGGTTTATTTAAAGCCTCCAAAGAAATGGTTTTCACAGACCAAATTTTGCATTGTCGAAAGTTAACATCTACTATCCAAGTTGAGATTGCAAAAATCATTGCATCTAACATATATTTTTTCTGGAAAATAATTAATTACAAGGCTTCATAAACGTGACAAAAATTTGAACTCAAATCTTCTCCCTAAAAATTCTAATACTTCACCAATTTTGCTTTTTTTTTATTACCCCATGTTGACTTTCTTTCTTCATAACTCTCCATAAGAATACAATAAGATCAACGACGATAATGCATCTTGAAAGTTCTTACAATGCATCTTGAAATCTCAACATGAAGTATAATAAATCTTAGTTGCTGTAAGATTTTATTTGATTACATGTTCATAAGCAAATTAACTAGAAGTATGTACAATGGATTTATATTATTGATTAGTAAGTACATTCACGATTTTATCAAGATGAAAAAGTACAGTGAAACTTAGTTATTAAAAAGTAAATTAAATTGCTAGTCTGATTGAATAAGAAAATAGAAAAAATAAGAGATATTTTAATAAACTATTAATTTATTAAATAATACTTCACTTAATCAATAGATTTCTTTAGTCCAAGGCTATTAATCTATAGGAGTTTTACTGTTTCTTAGGTTAATCGAGTAAATATTGTCTGTGCATAAGTTTGATATATTTGTTTCATAAAAGAAGTCAAATCTCCATAGCTCTTCATTATCATCAAGTGGAATGTTTTGGTAAGAATATTGAGTAGGGTCAGTTTAATTAGCAATTTGAGTGATGATTTGATTTAAACGTAAGGAAATGATAATTTCTTGGTAAAGCAATGATAGTTTTATACCTTGTGTAAAGAGTTATATTAATTTTATATGAAGCCATTGGGAATATGGGATTGAAATTCGTGTTAAGCTAGGCAAGATCATTACGAGATAAAAATCATTTAGAGATTTGAAATAGAGGGAGACATAATCCCCATGTCCTTGAAACTTGAGATGCTTCATGGTTGTTTTCATTACCCTTAAATTCTAGGAGAAAGAATAAAGGGACTTTATTTGAGATGACTCTTAACGCAATCTTTAATAATGTTTAATTATAACACATCTAGGAAACATAAGCACATGGATATCTAATGAATTCGGTTAAATCATAACTAAAACTTAATCTTTTTTTTTCATGTATGTCATTAGTCTTATCAAAGCAACGTTGTGATGATAACACAAACGTGAATGTGAATATCATGACATGGCTTACCATTTATGGAAGCTTTAGGAACTTGATTATAATCATTAGTTAAAGGCCAAAGGCCTTATTCCCACCCAAAATATCATGTTTTTCTAAGTTCTCATCCGTTATCTTTGAAAATTTCATTGACCCCCCCTCCCCCCCAAATAAGAGGTTAAAGTTAACGAAACTCTAACCTCTTAAAATATTATCTCTTTTTCTCTCTGAACCTTAAAAACTAACTATTTCACTCTTAGGCCAAGTTTTAAAAAATAACCTTCCCCCCCCCCCCTTAGAGTTTAGTTTTTAAACTTCAATGTCATCTCTGATGTCATCACTGGCGACCTCTCTCTCCCAACTCTTCCTCTCCTTTTGATAATCTCTCTTCTCTTACACAGACCTCCAATCGGTGTGACTGAAGCTTGAAAGATAAAGCTCTTCGTCTTCCCGACTTTAATTGCACTAACCAAAGGTCCAGATGAGAGGAGATAAATTGTCAAAGGGATAGGAAGAGTTAGGAGGGAGAGGCCACCAGTGATGATGTTGGAGTTTGAAAACTAAACTCTAAGAAGGGAAATGTCATTTTTTAAAACTTAGTCTGGGGGGAAATGGTTTGTTTTTAGGGTTTAGGGGGGAAAGGAAATAAGATTTAAGTTTATTTTTAATATTACATATAAAATAATGATTTTGCCTTTAAAACTAATAGACTTAACCACCTATAAGTAGATAAATGAGATTTTCAAAGATAAGAAATGGAAACTTGGGAAAACATGGTACTTTGTGTGGGAATAAGTCCTTTGGCCTTAGTTAAACTCACTCCTATAAGTTAGAGATATATATTTCACGAAGAGATATATATATGATAATATATATATATATATATATATATATATATATATATATATATATATATATATATATATATATATATATAGAGTTTTGAGTATATAATTAAATATTTAGATAAAATATTATCATATAATTATATGTTACTTTATTATTAATTTGAAATTATTTCATCATATAATGATACTATAGTTATTAGTATTATACGATACGAAACAGATAAAAAACAGTACAATACATAAGATGTATCGAATTAATGCAATAAAATGATGTATCATATGATACGATACATATAATATGATACGATATATATTATTGATATGGATTGATACACTTTTAAATAAAATGATGATATAATAATGGTGTATATAAAAAAATCTTAAATTTTCAAGAATATTTGTAATATTTTATAAAATGATTACCTGTCAATTAAATTTTTTATTATTTTTTTATATTTTATTTTTGAAAATTTGTATCATATGATATGATACAATATTCATATACAATACAAAAAATTAGATTTTCAATATATGATACGATACACGATTGGATTATCATAGATAATAGATTATCTAAATATTTAATTGTGTGCTTAAAATTATACGCATATAATTTATTGATTATTTCTTATATGCGAAAGTTAAGCTTTATATCTGGTTAACAAATGAGTTTCTGAATCAAATTACATTTATAATTAGTATCAATTTGAATTTTAATGATAAAATATTATCATATGATTATATATTATTTTATTTTTAATTTCAAATTAATTTCATATAATGATACATCATTATTTATAAATATTTATATAACTACAAACAGTTTTATGGTAAAATTATATATAGACTATGTAGACGTGGTTAATCTGATAGGGTGAAACATAAAAATAAATCAATATTATCTAATTCCAAAAGATACAATTATAGTGAAATAAAAATTGACTATAATAACAAGGAATCAAATTATGAAAAGGGGTTAAGGGCTTTAACCCATATCAATAATTAAAAGCATTGTCGGGTTGAAATGTTTAGGAGATACCCCCCATCAAGGAATAATTGCACATTAGCTTTTGCTTTGTTAGTGGGGAAATGATAGTCAACTTTCTTGCCACATTAACGTGATTGCTTGAGGAGGAATTTAATTAGTGTCCCTAGCCAACTGCCTATTAGTTTGATTGTTTCTGAAGGGGGTGGGGGGACTTTTCAAGAATCAATTCTCAATTCTAATTCTCCATCAAAGATGTGTCGGCCTCTAATTGGAGTTGTTTAATTTATATATTTGCCAAGACATATTTTCAATGAAGCGTTTGTTATGTCTATTCAATTTCGCTAAAGAACAAAACTTAGTAAATGCACACTTACCGGAATCTAATAAATGTCCCTAGGCCTAATAAGCTACGCATACAGATTGTCGTCACTTCTAAATGCTTTTGAAAAAGGAAAAATTGTGCAAGGAATGAGCAATGCATATAATGGGTTAATTTCAATTCGGAATCCTCACGTGACTCTATTATATGTGTAAATTTGTGGGATAAAAGATTTTCTTTTTGTCGATTTGTGTGCAAAAGAAAGGAAATAAAAAGTGGAACCTAAGGTTTGATTAGTGGACATATGATGAAACAAGAAACATTCCAATTAGAGGGTATAATGTTTAAAATAATACAAAAGGAGCAATTCATTATAAAGAGATATTCATCCCCCATATCTCAAAATATGTCAATGGAAAGGTGAGAAGACAACTAGACATCAAAAGGTTTATTCGTTAGTGTGATCTTTTGAATGAAATTCTAGAAACCCCCCAAGGGGCAATTAACTTTTTAATAAAGGAATACTTTTCAATGTCAATGAATAATAAGCCCTCCAAAGGTAGTTTGTTTGCAAAGGTGGGATGTCCATCAAGAGAGCATGAGCTCAAAATTTATTAGAGATATAACAACATTAAAGTTTTTATTTACCTAAGTACTAATTAGTAGACAAATATTATTTTGACTTGTAATTCATAAAATAAACTTCAAATAAATATATATTTTTTTAGAAGTTACGAAACAAGAAATAAAGGTCAAATCCACAAAGAATCAGAATAATCATTTGAAATTAAAAAAGTTTCTATTATTAGAGAATAATCTTTCTTAAATTCAACATTCATAATTGCATTGTCGTTGCTCATTTACCATATTAGAACAATGACAACACATATTATGCCATTAATCACTCCATTGTCCTAAACTTATGTGCAATGCTACATATACATATTTTGAGTACATAAAATAGATATACAGATGATATGTTATCATGTGATTAAATATTACCTAATTCTTAATTCAAAATTATTCAATTCTGTAATGATACATCATTAATTTGTCTACAAAAAATTGTGCACTCAAAATATATATACATAATTTTATTGTACTTTTTATTGTGCACACTTCCACACCAACACATTGCTTTTTTTTTTTCTCAGTGACAAAATTTTTTATTTCACCTGGTGTGCATGAATTTTGTCTCAATGGAATCTCACCGAAGAAGAATTATTAGATTTATGACTATTATCAAGCGCATTGGAGAAGTTAGTCCTAGTCAAAATTTGCAACCTCCTTCACTCGTTCACTCGTTGAAGACTAGAGATTTTGGCTCAAATAGCTGGACTGATAGGCACAGTCATACATATATATATATATATATATATATATATATATATATATATATATATATATATATAGTAAGTGATAAGATGATATCATACATGATAAAAGCACATTGCTTATACTAGGGAATTTTGAAACCCTAAAGATTGTCAAAGAAACCTCACTTGAGATGTATAATATTGTTATATTACTCTTTATACTAAATTCTTTCAAAATACGTATTTCAAGTAATATGTCAATTTACATGACATTCATGCTTAAACAATGTCTTTATAACAATAATAAAATTATGTGAAAACATTTTTAGTACACAAATGTAGAAACTTAATTGAATCTAAGTATGAAGATGTATATTTAGTTATTTTGTTGTCGTTATTAATAATTCATAGGATTTTAAAGGAAAAATGAAAGCTTTTTCCAAGTATTTGTTAATCCAATTTCTCGAAAGACTGTTTATAAACTATACTCAAATCGCTTATACACTTTGTTGTACTTGATGAAGCATAAAAATATTCATCAAAGTTACCTATTGAGGATTTATCCTAGTAGTTACAGCACATAAATCCAGATTCTTGACAGCAATTCCGGTTCCGTAAAGTCCAAAATCTCCAAGACAAAGTTGGTATGAAATCAATTAAACTTATGAACAATAATAAACACCTGATCAGCAGGCCAGATTTTAACCACCGACACCATTTCTCATCAATCTGCAACACTAAAAATACGTATTCCTCAATGTTGGCAACTAGAACCTGTCAAAATTGAAGTAAATTTACTGTCAAAAGTGTCCAGTGAACAACATCAGAAGATTCTCAAATGCGACAAATTTATTGACAACCCTAACTAGCACATATTGCAAAAAATTCGACCACTAGAAGTGATAAGGAAAAATCATTAAAAAAAATATATGATTTAGTAATAACAACTATTAGGGGAAGAAAATAGAAAAGCTCAAAATCTACTATTACCGTGCATTAAAAAATTAATGAAAAAATGTTGTCATAAAATTTGAACCCAAGTTCAATAACATGGGCAAGGTGCCAACAATTATAGTTTATGTGACATATTATTGTAGAAAGGCCAAACGACATATTCCCACCCAAGGTTTAGTTCATTGTCAAACTCTCACCTACTAAGTTTTAAAAATTCAAATATTCACCTATCATTTGTTAAAATTAACAAAATCCGTTAATATAAAGGGTTTCTGTGTTCGGCCTTCATCATTCGTTTGTCAATTTGGGAGTGATAGAGTGTCAACAAAACGAAGAGAGAGCGTTGATAGAATGAAACCAATTCCGGTCACCGAAGAAGCAAAGGAAAAGAAACCTTAGGATGGGGGCAAGGGGAAATTGTTAGTTTTTAAAATTATGGGAAAATAAGATAAAATTTTATTTTTTTAATATTACTGATGAAATAACAATTATATCATTAATATTAACAAATTTTGTTAACTTTAAAAGCTGACTAGTGGTATTTGGATTTTCGAAACATAGTAGATGGGAGTTTAATAATATTAATACACTAAATCTTGGGTGGGAATAAGTCGTTTGGCCTAGTAGAAAAGCTACTAACATTTTCTACATCAAAATAAAAGGTTCATGAAAACCATGTTGGTGGTTTTGGAAAAGTTGATTATGTTTTTACATAAAGGTTGATGGGTTTCTGCATTGAAACATTGATGTAAAAATTAGAAACATTGTCAAATTCAGCTGCAAGTTTTTTTTTTTTTTTTGGACATTGAAAAATATAGGGAAATTAATTAAAATAAGCAAAATTTTAAGCGTTTATACGTTTTTAGGCCACCCTAGAAAAGTTTTACCAAAATAAGCAAATCGTATTTTTTTTACCCTTTTTACCCTTATATTGAAAACCAAGTAAAATATTTTTTCTGAGAATGTGCATCGGTTTATGGTGGTTACGATGGTGGCTAGGGATTTTACAGTGAAACCCTAAATATGTCGAATTATGTATATGGATGTTTTTGAATGTTTCGAACGCTTAAAATGATGTAGTTTCGATGTTAATGGATGTTTGGAAGTGTAGCCGTTGAGAGACAAAAGCGCACAAATTTACAATGTCGCGCAAACTGCGCAAATCGCGCAAACACTGTTCACACCGCACAAAAGTAGATATCATAGTCTGTGAACAGGATTTTTGCGCAATTTTGCAAGCGGTTTGAGCTATGTGAACAGTGTTTGCGTAGTTTGCGTGGCACTGTAAATTTACGCAGTTTGCGCGACACTGTAAATTTGCATGCTTTTGTCTCTCAACGGCTACACTTCCAGACATCCGTTAACATCGAAACTACATCATTTTAAGCGTTCGAAACATTCAAAAACATCCATATACATAATTTAACATATTTAGGGTTTCACTGTAAAATCCCTAGCCACTATCGTAACCATCATAAACCGACGTACATTCTCAGAAAAAATATTTTTACTTGGTTTTTCAACATAAGGGTAAAAAGGGTTAAAAAAATACGGTTTGCTTATTTTTGTAAAACTTTTCTAGAGTGGCCTAAAAACGTATAAACGCTTCAAATTTTACTTATTTTAATTAATTACCCTTGAAATATACACATACATAAAATGTATGAAGAAATCTCACTTGAGGAGTTTGTTCTGTAATTGGTATACTCAGAGGCTTTCCATAAGTTGCACAAGTACAAGAATATATTTGTGTCTTCACATTGTGTGTTGCCACTGCCTCTAAAACTATGGTGTTTAATGTTACATTATGATAGTACGTATAGAGAAATTTTTTATGAAATTTAGTTACCTGATCTTTAACAAATTGGCTCACAAAGAGGTGGCAATAGGTTGGGTCAGGCCTGAGGCTTGTATAGTAATAGACCTTACGAGTCAACGGACCCATAAAAAACATGAAACTTATGATCTGACTCTATATATATAGGGTCGAGCTAGGCCACACAATAAAGGGCTAGGATCGGACCTATAGCAATAGGCCAAGTCGAGTCTTGCAATAATGGACCAATTGATTAATTTTAATAAAAAATAAATTTTTATATTATAATTATTATTTAATAAATTAATTTTTAATTTTTTAATAATTATAAAAACATTAGTAGACTGACTCATAGGCCTTGTGTCTAGGCCAAGGTTCGAGCTAGAACAATAGTAAGGCAGGCCATTTTTTCACATTTGAGATTGACTTGATTCGTTTGACATCTTTGTAACTTAACCAAGTTAATACGGTATAACATCTGATTGCACGCAGGAAGACTCAATTGTACAATGTACCATGTGAATTGATTGATCAAAGGGACCCTACAATGTTTAAAACTATTAAATAAATACACAGAGTTATAGAAAAATTAAAAAATGAAAGGAAAAGAACATCAGCTTCACAGTTAAACTCTTGTAGTCATTCTTTAGTCTCTGTTGGTCTACATTAAATAAATACAGAGTTATACAAGTTTTTTTTTTAAAATAACTAGACCGTCTATATTTATTAAATAAATAAATTTAAAATATAATGACCAGATTTATAATCATTATATTAGATAAATCAAGATTTTATAAACATGATAAAAGTTTAAATCTAGACCTTCCTTTTAAAAGTTCTAATGTTTAATCAGTTTTACTAACTCTTGAATCTACATAAAGGGATTTGAAAAGACCAAGTAAGATTTTAATTTACATTAACTAAACAAAATTGATTCAATCCTAATTTGCAAGATATATGCTTAAAGTATAAAATACTAAATTGATATTTTTGGTTATAATAATACCCAATATGCCCTACATTCTGAATCAGTCAAATTTTCAAAATTACTTACATTGAAGTGACAAGTCTTATTCTCTTAAAATCTCCCCGAATGAGACTCTTTTATGAGTAAAATTATACTATTAAATTTATCAATAAATTATTATTAGACTATTTAATTACTTGATTTTGTTAAACCGAAATTCTAATTAATTTTAACTCATTAGAAATTTTTTTAATATCAGACAACTTCAACAACCGTAATATAAATAGTTTTACAATGATTTAAAACCTATCGGCAAACACCAATTATTATCCTTGTAATATGTATTATAACACTAAAAAAATCTATTTTCAATCTTGTAGTCCAAATATCAAAAATAAGTGTAATAGATATATTTGAAAATTTTCAAATCCTTTTTGAATTTTCAAAATATTTATAGTAGTTTTATTTCTACTAATATACCCATATCATGAACAAAAAAGGGTTCTAACCTTATTAGCAAAAAATTCTTTTTCAAATTAAAAAAATACACAGTAATTATGAATTTCACTGTCGCTTCTCACGTAATTTCTGCATAGAATACCGATTATAAAAAAGTTGAGTTTGTGCTTGTTTACCTATTTAATTTTGTGTAGATTTAACATATTTCTTTTCTAAGTATCCCTTTTGTCGACCCTAATTAAAATACTATAAATTTTACATATTTGATATATTTCTTCATCTAATCCATTTTTTAAGTTTATTTTAATTAATAAAATACTATTTTACTTGTAAATTTTATCTCTTTTTTGCCATTCTTATGGGGTTGTTACACTTCTATGTTTGCCTATATACAGTTTTGGCCATGCTTCGATTTGGAATGTCAAGATCTTTTGATTGAAAAAAGGAAATAGATCACACATTTCTTTCCTTTGGGTCAATGGGGAAAGAGGAATATAATAGCCATTGGTCTTGAAGTGTAAAGAAGATGATCACCGAACTCTAAAATTTAAAGAATCTATTGTGAAATTGAGTATAAAATATAAGATATTTTAAAGTTACGAAATTTTAATAAATACTGATACGGATAAAATAATTAAAAAAATAAGTGAATAAATATAAATAGAGAGAAAATCGATGAAAAGGGCCGTAGAGCGAAATAGATTAAAAAAAAAAAATTGAAATGATTTTCAAGGAATGAGAGGGGCTTAAGGCGTTTTATGGTAGTGGGTTGTGAGGGGAAAATGCAAAACCCACCAAAAATTTGACTATTTACGAAAAAGTTATTTTTTATTAATTTTATCGTAGGCTGTTGGACGGATCTCTAGGCTTGGGCCTTGAGAACTTTCTAGACCCATTCTGCCCCTCTCTAGGCCTGGCCCAACATGGGTCTGCCACCCTAGGGATCGACCTAGCTTGGACCCGGGCCTCAAGGCCCAGGGCTTTTTCCCTGGCTCAAGCAACAATGGGGAAACTTTTGAGTTAATTATTATGTATATAGTTTTATGGCCAAAAGACTTAATCCCACCTAAGGTTTAATATAAATTCAAACTCACCTCTGTTAACTTTTAAAAATTTAAATATCCACTTGTCTACTAAATTTTATTATTACTGTCAAGAATAAAATCATTTGCCTTCCCTCTTAGATGAAATCGTCTTCGTCTGAGATAAAGACCAATCATCTTTGTCTTCGTCTCATACAAAAACGATCGGAGAGAAAAAGGAGAGTGACGAAGAGAGAGAGAGAGTAGACGATCAGAGATGGTGAATGGTCACCAAAGAGAAGGAGAAAATAACCCTAGGAGGAAACAACCACTCTTAAATGAAATTATTAGATTTTTAAATTAAGAGGAGAAATGTAATAAAATTTTAATTCTTTAATATTTTTAACTAAATAAAAATTTTACTCCTAACAGTAATAATAAAATTTAACAGACAGTTGGACTTTTAGATTTTAAAAAATTAACAAATGTTGTTCAAATTTCAGCTTATTGACAAAGAAAAGACACGAATTCGACTATTAGCAAACAAACTAAATACACCAATTATAAAAATGCAATAAAATGGTCCCCAAAAAGCTTGTTTGATAGTAAATGGTGGATCACAATAATTCAATTATTATAAACCTTTTTCAACCTTCTTTAATTTTCTCTTTTCTTTTTAGGTTAGAGGACTATTTCCCACTTAGTTTTAATGCAATAACAAGTACATACTTATAAGACTTGAAAAATCTAAAAACTCTCTTATAACAAAATTTTTGTTAAAAATATCAGTAATAGTTAGAAATAAAACTATTATTTATTAAAAAATTTTAAAAATTAAAATTTTATCACATTTTACTTTCTAAATTTAAAAATCTCATAATTCCCCTCTAAAGTTTTTAAGTTTTGAAAAGTGACCATTTCACCTTCCCAAATCCTTAGGTTTTCTTTCTCTCCTCACTGGCAACCATCTCTGACAACGACAACCTTTGAAAACTAGACGAGAGAGCCAGCGCCATCTCTAGTTGACGATTCTTCGTCTTCATTAAAGAAGAGATGTTGTCTCTTCATTAATGGAGACGAAGAGACAACATCTTTTCATCAACAGAGATGAAGAATCATCAATCGAACATGGCGTCGGTTCTCGCATCTACTTTTCAGAGGTCGTTGTCGTCGAAGATGGTCGTCAATGAGGGGAGAAAAGAACCTAGGAATTCGGGGGGTGAAATGGTTATTTTTCAAAACTTGAAAAACTTTGGATGGTGGGGAATTGTGAGTTTTTAAATCTAGGGAGTAAAAGTAATAAAATTTAATTTTTTAAATTTTTAGTAATAATAGATTTACTCCTAACCCTTACTAATATTTTTAATAGAAATTTTATTATAAATAGATATTTGGATTTTTCAAACTCTGTGTGTGTATTGTCTTTACATTAAAACTTGGGTGGGAAATGGTTCTTTGGCCTTCTTTTTAAAGATAAAGTTTATCCTAGAATCATAATCATGCAGCCCAAATTATCATATGTGACATACACTCTTTTCACACCCTGTTACTATTTTTATTATTTTTCAACAATTTTTATGTTCATTTTCCAAGTTTGATTTAGAAGTGGTAGGTAGCAGTAGTAGAAAGTTCTGATTTTGTTGTCAGTAATTGTTTTGATTGTTGCATGTTTTTGCTGTAGTTTTTGCATACTTTAATTTGGTTGTTACCAACCATATCATTCTTTTTCTTTTGCTTCAATTTAATTTAATTTTCTCTTTCTATTTCATCTTCAACTCAGTTCCCATGGCTACTGAGGCTGTATCTTCTGAAGCTCATCGGGTATGCTTCGGGTTTTTTTCCTTTGGTATTTTTTTAATAAACCCTTGTCTCTTAGAATAATCTTTAGCTAGAAATCAACTGAGTAAGTATGATCATTTGTTCTGTTACATAGAGGAAATTATAATCCTTTTAATTAATCCATATTTAGGTGATTGTGTTGATGATTTTAACAATTTGAGACCTAACAAGATGATATAAATCAGATGCTAACAGTATGAAGATGGAAAGTGTTTTCTTGATTTTTTTTTTTTTGTTTTAATCAGCAGTTGGGTTTCATTGATTGCAGAAACTTGAAGAGAAGGTGGATGATTTTGTTGTTTTAGCATCAAAGGACCCCAAAGTGCAAGGGGCTGAGGATGGGAAGGTTAAGCCTTCAGTACTCGAGGCTCTGAAAGACTCTATTTCTGATGCTATTAAGAGCAAGCCAGAGGAATCTGAAGAGAAACCAAAGATTGTTGAACAACTGAAAGAAATTGAACCAAAATTAGATATGAAATCTGAGGAGGTTACTGAAAAGATTGAGACCATCTCCACAGATTCAGGAAAAATAGATTCCCCCGTTCCTAAAGTTGAGGCAAAAGTGGAGGCACAACCTGAACAGGTAGCTGAAAAGGTTAAAATCTTGTCTGAGGAGGTTGACAAACTGGACTTGGTAGCTCCTGAAGTTGAGTCAAAAGCAGAAAGGCAATCTGAACCAGTAACTGTGGAGGTTGATAAACTGGTTTCGGTTGTTGCTGAAGTCGAAGCAGAATTAGGAGGGCAATCTGAAGTGACAGAAAAGGTTGAGACTGTATCTGAAGAGAGCAAAAAACCAGTTCTGGTTGTACCTGAAGTCGAGGCAAAACAAGACGCACCATCTGAAGTTGCGCCTACGGAAAAAGATGAAGAGAGCTTGGTTGATAAGGTTGAGGAGAAAACTTGCAAAGAAGAGGAAACTAGTCTAGGCATAAGTTCAGAACAAGTTGTTTCAAAAGATCAGGAACCTGAAGCTGCTGTGAAAGAAGATGTAGTTCAATCTTCTATTCCTGATGTCATAGAAGAGAAGGAACCAAGTGGAGTTGGAGCTGCTGAAACTGTTTCAAAAGAGGCAGTGGTTGAGGATTCAACTCAGCCTATTAAAGAGGAGGGTGTCAAGAGCACTGAAGCTCGAGTTACTGAAAAGATGTCTCCAGAAGAGAGCACTGGAGAAGATAAAGAAGTGAAAAATGGGAGTGAAGAGATGGCAAAAGATGAGAAACCAGCCATAGATGAAACAAACAAAGATGGGAAAACAGAAGAAAAGCTGGATGATGCCACTAAAGCTGTTAGCAATCCGGCTGAAGAACTCCCAAAATCTGAGTTAAAAGTGAAGGAAAGGGAGGTCTCCAAGGATGTGGATGGTACAAAAACATCCCAGAACCTGCCAAAAGAAGCTCCTGCCAAGCCTACTCAAAAGCAGTCAAACAACCTTATATCAAAGGTGAAGCAGTCACTTGTGAAGGCAAAGAAAGCTATCATTGGAAAATCTCCAACTTAAAAAACCAAGAGTGATGTGAACGCCAAATAAGGCATTCCACTAGGCAGCTTTGCATATTTGTATCATTCTGTGTTGTGCAGTTTGTTGGTTGATTCCCTCTCTATACATAAAAGCTTTAGGTATTTCTGCTAAATATTGTATAAAAAATTACTGCAAATTTTATTTTCTTTTACCCTATTCATTTCTGATGTATAAATACTTTGTGTTAGGGGTTGGATGCAAGTATTATCAAAGAACAAGAACTCGTCAGATTTTAAGATTTAATAATAGATGCTTGTTATAGTTTAGTGATCATACTTTCTCTTCCATGTATGAGTGCATTGCTGTTATTCATTTAGTTCTATGGATTCTTTGCAAAGTTCAAATTCTCATATACTGATTGTGGACATAG
The DNA here is from genome assembly GCF_011075055.1 of Mangifera indica. Taxonomy (NCBI): domain Eukaryota; kingdom Viridiplantae; phylum Streptophyta; class Magnoliopsida; order Sapindales; family Anacardiaceae; genus Mangifera; species Mangifera indica. Next base: position 4,414 of record NW_025401172.1, on the reverse strand, counting down.
TATTTAAAACTATATCATGAATTGATTGAAAAGCTTATCAGAATCTCTTTGGACCACATTCATTAGCTTTAACCCTCAAGATACTTCTCCATGGTTCCAATTCTACTGTTTTGTAATCGATTGATGGGACGGTTAATTTATTGACACCACATAAAAATTCAGTAATCTCTTAATGTGGAGACTGATATGGCTCTTATACATTGCACCAAACTGATCTGCATGATCATAAACTTCCAAATGCAGGAGAAGGAAGTTTGGTAGAATACAGATCAGTTTCGCTGACAGATATGGCTCAATGATAACACTACTAGAAAGGAGCCCTAAATCTGTATTGCTTGAGAATCACTTATTAGAGCTAAAGTTTGTACAAAATTGAAGTGGAGGACAATGATCTTCAAGAATAAGACTAACAGATATGATATAACATACTATCATTAACAGACAAACCTGCAGGCTACTTCATATTATAACATCTTTCTGGATATAAAAGTGCAGGAGCACTATGCGATGATTCGCAACATCAATTGCTTCAAGATGATCACATCGAAGCAAGATATAAATAGATAGCCAAATATCCTTCCTTAACTATACCATGTAAACAACACAACTATAGAACTTCAGTAATATTCACATAGAGAAAAGCTAATCATAGAGCTTTAAAGGAGAAGAGAGGGAGAGATGTGTACTGGAAAATTACTATGACTTAACAATTCAAAGAATGTTACTCAATATCTACAAAGAAAAAACATTCCAATAAATACTGTTGAGGTACATATTCTACTCTTTGACATCGCATTATTTCATGTGTCATGTAAACAAATGAATGTACATGCAAAGGAGAGCATTTTGAGGATCCTCAACATACCAAAATCTGTGCAAATTGTTGTTGTTCTGTCCTGTAATTAGAGTTCAAATGGTTATTGTTGAGATACCAGCTAAATCGGATTTCTCTCATTTAATCAAAATTTTCAGAACTAGCTGTCATTCAAAACCTGCAAAAAACAAGCAAGCATTTAATTTATCCACTCCTTGAAACACAATTTAGTGATATATCACATCAATGTAAATGTAAATCATCTTAGTCACAAATAAACACTCACAGGCTGCTCTATTAGGTACATTATCATTTTTGTTTGGAGAACCTAAAGCCCCATGGCCAGTACCTTCTGAGGTTTGACTATTATCTTGCACCACAGTACGCTGTCCAAATCTTCCATTTGTTGCTTGACACTGGAACAGGAAAAATTGTTAGTTTGACTACATTCTGGCAAGCTAAAAAGGAAAAAGAAATTTGGTTTATCCATCCAACAAGATACTTGCTAGGATGAAGGAAAGTTCAGGAAGTTAGCAGAATATAACCGAGGTTATTGTTTTCCACATTTTAGAAGTAGCAAATGATAATACCTATGCTCACAATTCAATTTTCTTAACTAGAACTGGAAATACTCTGTATTGATGAGCAGATGCATATTTTCCCTGAAGTCATGCCAATCATTTAATTTTGAAAATGACATCGACTTCATGGGATGAGCATTGCTGTCCAAGTTACATTCCTAAATTGTACACATAGATATTGATAGAATATTCTATGAGCTTCTCTGCTTGTCTATGAAATGATTCAGTGTCTTCATAATTCTTCTTCAACTATGTACAAACATATTTTTAACGCCTATAGCCTAGAGTGCCTGTTAAAAAATAAAAGGTCTAAACCGTCTATATGCCAGCCGCAAGTTTGCCCCCAACTAATAGAAGATCAAAATAGTTGTATGACACATACTGAAGAATCAAACTCCAAAAAATAGCCAGGAAAGCACATGTTAAGTACAGGAAGACGGGAATTAAGGATAAGGAGAGCTAGAAAAAGAGCTAAGGCTTGCAATTTTTGCTTTCATAAGACCTAAAGAATGGCCCTTGTACATGAAACTTTGACAGAGAAATCTTCAATATGATGACTTACCCTATGCCCTTTCCTTTTGTAGCCACTTATTATTTATCTTCTCTGATTCAGACATATTTATATTTTGACTGCACAATTCATTCTCTCTTTCTCATTTATGGGGACCTAGGACCAAAAGGCAACCATTGCTTAAGAAGGGCAGAAAATAGGTTCTTAGAGAATTCAAATTCCGCATTACAGAAGAGTGCACGTTAATCTCTCAACATGTAACTGTATGATAAATTTCACTAACCTGATTAGATATCTGATTCATTGAACTATTGGTGGTGGTGTTTTGCAATGTCTTATTCATTGAACTACTGGTAGTGCTATTTTGCAATGTTTGATTCATTGAACTATCAGTAATGACATACTGCATTACTTGAGAACTGTTGTTCTCGATCAGATCCTTTGAGGTTGAACCTCTAGCTGAATCCAAATTATCCGGAGGACCTACTGTGCCACAGGCATTCAGTCCCATGGCTGACTTCATAATAGGCCCTCCTGATAAAGGAAAGGGTGCATGTGACATTGAGACGGGATGTCCTTGACCATGAAGCCCAAACAGCTGGAAGTTAGATCCTGCCATCCCATGTAAAGCAGTGGGTCCTGGCACTGGCAGGCCTGGAAAATGTGCTCCATGCAATGGAGGCACCTGAACCATAGGATAACCAGAAGATCCACCATTCATATTGGGCATACCAATTCCATAACCAGCACTCATTCCCATTGCAATACCCATCTGTAAGTAATGAGCCATATGAGCTGCATGCATTTGTTGCGCTGCTGATGGAAACGCCATTGGTGGCATATACAAACCAGCTCCCACTGACATAATCTGCATAAAATTGGTAAGGATAAAATACAGTTACTTGATTGTTCAAATTTTAGAAAGTTAAAAAAAAATCATTCAGCTAGAGGAGTCTTAAAGTTTACTTGAACTTGGAGTTGAAGTGATTTCAGATACTCAATGGCCTCATCAAGCATTGAAGCTTTGTCCACCTTAAGCAAAAATGAAAAAGTCAACAGAACTGTAAGTTACAGAAGCTATCACGTCTGGTTGTTGTTGTTCATTTACTTTAATTTGAAAAATAAATAAATGTGTGCAATATATGGAACCACCAAAAGTTCAGATTAAATAGATATTAAAAATATGATGAGTATACTTGACCTTTCAGTTAAAATTTCCACAAACGGATATGCTCAAACAATGATTTTAAGCTTCAATTTGATAATAATGATTTTACAACTTAGAGAGGTTATCAAAGAACCAAATCAATGACTTCCAATAAATTAAATATACTAACCTTATTACAGTTTGGTATAAGCTCTTGTAAAGCACGCATCTTTTCATTAATCCTATCCCTTCGCCTCTATTATTGCAGTCCAAATGATAACAAGTCAAGAATATGAGACATGATAGAATGCAAGATGGTAATGGACATAAAAGAGCTCTTAGTATTAGTATTCTGCTCGAATGGTCATCCTCACCCTTTCGGATAAATTATGAACTTCTGCAGCTCGGCTTCTCTTAGAGCCAGTACCCACTCGAGTGGAGACTGTTTTCTTTACACCCACTGATTCTTCTTCAATATCCTGCACCAAAATTGTCTTTCTTATTATCAGGAAGAAGATATAACATTTGGCCTACCAGCAAAGACTAGCATACACCTATTGACTCACCTCATTAGGACATTCAGGATCCTCAGTGTCACAATGTTTTCTTTTCAAATTATGTGTTGGATCATCTGAAGCTCTCTCTACACTGCTCCCTGAACACAGAGAAGCAGCAGCAACTACAGGCTCTGTAGTCTTCTCACTGTCCAACAGTCCTTTAGTTGCACTTTCGGCAAGAACTTGATTATGGTTATTATCATTCTTTGATGCCTCTTCTTGGTCTACCTCACAAGATTCAGCAACAACTGGTTCCTCAGGTGGCTTAGCTTCAGATTGTTTTACATCAGTTTTAGGACATGCAACCACAGGGTGGCAAATGGAACTTGCTCCTTTTCTTAAACCACTACTCAAATCATTGACTGTCGATTCTATAGTACCACTTGCAGCGGGCGCCTTATCCTTACTACCCATCTTTTCTATCCTTGATAAACCAGAAGCATGAGGCAAACCAATACTCTGAAGATTAGATTTGAAAAAAGCAGAAGGTCGTTGGAAATGAGAAAAGTTCATCAAACCGGTGCTATTGGAAGGCATCCTTGGATCTTGCCTCTGCATCTTTATATCTGGAAAACTGCCAGCTGAACTAGGGGCAGAATCACCAAAAACAGAACTGTGGGTCGAATTATTCATACTATTACCAATATTATCAGGAACTCTTGATCTGGGATATGGAAATGAGGTTTGGCATTGCTGGGATGACGACTGGTATGACTGACTTACTAGTCTTTGGTCTCGTAGCCTCACCATCTCCTACTGAAGAAATCTTTGACACATTTCCATGCTCTAAACTTGCATCATTAT